>NC_034175.2:57641790-57790502 GCF_002021735.2 Oncorhynchus kisutch | reverse complement strand
CCTCTCCCTTTCTTTATTTCTTCCTTCCTTCCTTCCCCTCTTTCTCTGCCTCTCCCTTCTTTCTTCGTTCCTTCCCCTCTTCTCTCTCTCTGATAACATTCAAATGAGGGCCGTGTGTGTCAATGTCGATTATGACATCATATAGTGTATCTGCACATTGAAAGTTAAATTCCTCTGTACAGTTTTGACTTTGGCTGCATAGATACAATCTCCCTCTCACAAACATAGACACGCACACAAGTACATCATTGTCCACCACACCTGAATGAATCGTGATGTCACTCTGTTTTCCTCGCTGCATCAGACTAAGTAGTTCCCTCCCAGTACTGCATAGAGGCAAACACTAACAAGGTAATGATAGTGATTCATGTGATGTAGAATCAGGTCATCTTATCAGATAGGTTCTCCCTCTAATTACACTCTCAGTCATAACAGTAGACGACACACACGATGGGTGGGTGGGTGGGTGGGTGGTGGGTGTGTGTGTGTGTGTGGTGTGTGTGTGTGTGTGTGTGTGTGTGTGTGTGTGTGTGTGTGTGTGTGTGTGTGTGTGTGTGTGTGTGGGTGGGTGGGTGGGTGGGTGGGTGTGGGTGGGTGGGTGGGTGGGTGGGTGGGTGTGTGTGTGTGTGTGTGTGGGGGGGGGGGGGGGGGGGTAGAAAACATCCATCAGTGACAGATTGGACACAGGACAGACCCAAGACACACATTCTTCTGTGAGGGGTCTGGGCCTACACATTCCTGCAGACCATGGTATTAATAAACACACACACAAACACATACACACACACACATATCTACAGATTGACAGTGCACACGAGCACAATATTTGTCCTGTGTGATGGGGGGGGGGGGGGGGGCTATAAGAGGAGCGGACCCCACCCTTAATATGGAGGATCAAGTTGCTTTACCTTCCCAAAACAAAACATCACCTGTAGTAAAAATACAGTGAGTGTGTCTGCTTTCCAGATTAAGTTTGTTTTGGGGTTTACAGTACACGTGCCAGTGTGAAGTTTTCACTGTGAAGATGTATGGCAGTTTGAATTGAGATGAAGACCATACTGAAGTATCCAATATTTAGATTGTAGGCAAGAGTGTAATAGTTGTAATGGTATAGCTGGGTCTATCCATGCAATGAAAACCATGGAAAGAATAAGATTGTCTTCTATTTATAAATATTATAGAGTAGTTATAGTTGGTTAAAGTAGTGAGAAGAAAGAAGATAGGGGAGGGAAAGGAGGAGAGGGGAAGAAGGGGGAGACATGAGGATAAGTGGAGGGAAAGGAGGAGAGGGAGAAGGGGGAGACATGAGGATAAGTGGAGGGAAAGGAGGAGAGGGGAGAAGAGGGAGACATGAGGATAAGTGGAGGGAAAGGAGGAGAGGGGAGAAGGGGGAGACATGAGGATAAGTGGAGGGAAAGGAGGAGAGGGGAGAAGAGGGAGACATGAGGATAAGTGGAGGGAAAGGAGGAGAGGGGAGAAGGGGGAGACATGAGGATAAGTGGAGGGAAAGGAGGAGAGGGGAGAAGGGGGAGGACATGAGGATAAGTGGGAGGGAAAGGAGGAAGAGGGGAGAAGAGGGGAGACATGAGGATAAGTGGAGGGAAAGGAGGAGAAGGGAGAAGGGGGAGACATGAGGATAAGTAGAGGGAAAGGAGGAGAGGGGAGAAGGGGGAGACAATGAGGATAAGTGAGGAAAGGAGGAGAGGGGAGAAGGGGGAGACATGAGATAAGTGGGAGGGAAAGGAGGAGAGGGGAGAAGAGGGAGACATGAGGATAAGTGGAGGGAAAGGAGGAGAGGGGAGAAGGGGGAGACATGAGGATAAGTGGAGGCGAAAAGGAGGAGAGGGGAGAAGGGGAGACATGAGGATAAGTGGAGGGAAAGGAGGAGAGGGAGAAGGAGGAGACCATGAGGATAAGTGGGAGGGAAAGGAGGAGAGGGGAGAAGGGGGAGACATGAGGCATAAGTGGAGGGAAAGGAGGAGAGGGGGAGAAGGGGGAGACATGAGAATAAGTGGAGGGAAAGGAGGGAGGAGAGGAGAAGAGGGAGACATGAGGATAAGTGGAGGGGAAGGAGGAGAGGGGAGAAGGGGGAGACATGAGGATAAGTAGAGGGAAAGGAGGAAGGGGAGAAGGGGGAGATATGAGGATAAGTGGAGGGAAAGGAGGAGAGAGGAGAAGGGGGAGACATGAGGATAAGTGGAGGGAAAGGAGGGGAGAAGAGGGGAGACATGAGGAAAAGTAGAGGGATAGGAGGAGAGGGGAGAAGGGGGAGACATGAGGATAAGTGGAGAGAAAGGATGAGAGGGGAGAAGGGGGAGACATGAGGATAAGTGGAGGGAAAGGAGGAGAGGGGAGAAGGGAGAAGGGGGAGACAGTGAGGATAAGTGGAGGGAAAGGAGGAGAGGGGAGGAAGAGGGAGACAGAGGAAAAGTAGAGGGAAAGGAGGAGAGGGGAGAAGAGGGAGACATGAGGATAAGTGGAGGAATGGAGGAGGAGGGGAGAAGGAGGAGACCATGAGGATAAGTGGAGGGAAAGGAGGAGAGGGGAGAAGGGGGAGACAACAGGATAAGTGGAGGGGAAAGGAGGAGAGGGGGAGAAGGGGGGAGACATTGAGGATAAGTGGAGGGAAAGGAGGGAGAGGGGAGAAGGGGGAGACAACAGGATAAGTGGAGGAAGGAGGAGAGGGGAGAAGGGGGAGACCATGAGGATAAGTGGAGGGAAGGATGAGAGGGGAGAAGGGGGAGAGACATGAGGATAAGTGGAGGGAAAGGATGAGAGGGGAGGAAGGGGGGAGACATGAGGATAAGTAGAGGGAAAGGAGGAGAGGGGAGAAGGGGGAGACATGAGGATAAGTGGAGGGAAAGGAGGAGAGGGGAGAAGGGGGAGACATGAGGATTAAGTGGAGGGAATGGAGGAGAGGGGAGAAGGAGGAGACATGAGGATAAGTGGAGGGAAAGGAGGAGAGGGAGAAGGGGGAGACAACAGGATAAGTGGAGGGAAAGGAGGAGAGGGGGAGAAGGGGGAGACATGAGGATAAGTGGAGGGAAAGGAGGAGAGGGGAGAAGGGGAGACAACAGGATAAGTGGAGGGAAAGGAGGAGAGGGGAGAAGGGGGAGACATGAGGATAAGTGGAGGGAAAGGAGGAGAGGGGGAGAGATGCACGTGGGAGAGAGGAGGGTGTGCTGGCCAGATGGGCAAAACCAAAATGTGGACATGCCAGGTAACTGGGTCACAGAGATGGAACTCCATGGTCCCTTAATCTCTCCCTCTCTGACACATTTTCGCATTTACATTTGAGTCATTTTGCAGACGCTCTTATCCAGCGCGACTTTCAGTAGAGAGTGCATACATTTTCCATATTGGTCTCTCTCTCTCTTCCATAGTGGTCCCAATTTTTGCGTTGCAACTGCCATGCCCTACCAACTGAGCAATATGGAACCTGAGCTGCAACCCATTCACACCATCCATCCCTTTATCCCTTCATCCGTCTCGTGCTGCAGGATCTGACAGAGAGAGAGAAGAAGAGGTAGGAGAGAAAGCCCCTTGAATTGAATTGATAAAACATCCCTTGTGTGTTTGTTTACACTGATCCCATAGCCGGTGTGTGACATGAGCCCTGCTACTGAGTCAGACCAGAAGCTCTCCCTCTCTCTTACACATGCAGGCTCCCACAACAGAGCATGGTACTGTTTACATCTCTCTCTCTCTCTCTCTCTCTCTCTCTCACACTCACTCTCTCTCACACACAAACACACACACACACACACACACACACACACACACACACACACACACACACACACACACACACACACACACACACACACACACACACACACACACACACACACACACACACACACACACACACAACACACACACACACACACTCTGGGAGACACGGCTGAGTTATTGGGCTTATGACCAGACTGTGTTTGTCTGCCAACGAGTCAGGCCTGCAGACAGTATGTTCTATACAAGAGGTAGTTTGATGTCTAACAATACCTAATGCTCTACAGACGCTCTCTGTTTCCTGGCTACTCTGTGCAGACAGCCAGAATGTTGAGGAGTTCTAACTCCTCTCAGCATTCGCACAACTTCTTTCTTCAGAACAGTTTTGGTTTTTTGAACACTTCTTTGTTTGAATACACAGATCCAAACATGTAGTATTCACACAGTGTGGTGCAGAGTAGTGTTTTTGACTGATCCCAGGAAACCGGGGGACAGAGTTGGATTGAATGGTGTGTGTTATGTGATTGTGACTGCAGTTTTTTTTATTTAGCCTATATTTAACTCGGCAAGTCAGTTAAGAACAAATCATTTTTTACAATGACGGCCTACCGAAAGGCAAAAGACCTCCTGCAGTGATGGGGGCTGGGAATAAAAATAAATAACATGTCAATATAGGACAAAACACACACATCACCACAAGAGAGACAACACAACACTACATAAAGAGAGACCTAAGACAACAGCATAGCAAGGCAGCAACACATGACAACACAGTATGGTAGCAACACAACATGACAACAACATGGTAGCAACACATGGTAGCAGCACAAAACATACAAACATTATTGGGCACAGACAACTGCACAAAGGGCAAGAAGGTAGAGACAACAATACATCACGCAAAGCAGGGTACTAGGAACAGAGCATTAAACACATATGTGCTTCTGGGTATGCAGGAGTGTACCGGTATCTTTACGCAACTAACTCATGCCTTGTCGGTATGTTGGTTATATGATATATCCATAAATGTAGTACTTTCTGCGTAGGCACCCTGCTGCCATCCTCATGTAACTGATCCTGAGGACAGGGAGAAACATCAACAGACTCGACCAGAGAGAAATGAGCGATGAACGGAGAGAAGAAGACTCTTATATAAGACTTGTCTGTTTCATTCCAGAAGTTAGGGCAAGGACGCACATCACAATCCTGATAATGACTCAGATATCACTTTACTGTAGCTTAGACAGCTTGTTCCAGAAGTTAGGGCAAGGACGCACATCACAATCCTGATAATGACTCAGATATCACTTTACTGTAGCTTAGACGGCTTGTTCCAGAAGTTAGGGCAAGGACGCACATCACAATCCTGATAATGACTCAGATATCACTTTACTGTAGCTTAGACGGCTTGTTCCAGAAGTTAGGGCAAGGACGCACATCACAATCCTGATAATGACTCAGATATCACTTTACTGTAGCTTAGACGGCTTGTTCCAGGAAACGTGTGCCTTTTGCGTTCCTTCATTATTTTAAGTGGAAATTGTGCACATATATTGCATTATTAAAAGCCTGTTATATTACATGAAGTGCCCTTTAATATAAACTACATGGAAAATTCAATAAATCATCTTTTCAATAAGAATAAAGACTTGCTAAAGTGCCAAAATTCATCATTTTGACATGACCCTCTGTGCTCCCAGATTTTACCCCACTCAACCCCAAAAAGTTGTCATCATCATTGTAAAACCCTAATTATTTTGTTGCTTGACAAGGTCATTTCTGAAAAGCATTATTTATTTAATGTGATTATTGATTAAGTTGAAGGTTAAAAAAAATGTTAAAAATCTAAAGGGGCATTTGCTGCATCCATTTAGGGACTTTAAAAGTAATGATAAACAGTTGAATTAGGAAGTTTACATAAACATCAGCCACAAACATTTAAACTCCGTTTTTCACAATTCCTGACCTTTAATTGTAGTAAAAAGTTAGGATCACCACTTTATTTTAAGAATGTGAAATGTCAGAATAATCATAGAGAGAATGATTTCTTTCAGCTTTTATTTCTTTCATCACATTCCCAGTGGGTCAGAAGTTTACATACACTCAATTAGTATTTGGTAGCATTGCCGTTAAATTGTTTAACTTGAGTCAAACATTCCTCCTGACAGAGATGGTGTAACTGAGTCAGGTTTGTAGGCCTCCTTGCTTGCACACGCTTTTTCAGTTCTGCTCACAAATATTCCAATGGTATTGAGGTAAGGGCTGTGTGATGGCCACTCCAATACCTTGACTTTGTTGTCCTTAAGACATTTTGCCACAACTTTGGAAGTATGCTTGGGGTCATTGTCCATTTGGAAGACCCATTTGCGACCAAGCTTTGACTTCCTGACTGATGTCTTGAGATGTTGCTTCAATATATCCACATAATTTTCCTTTCCTCATGAAGCCATCTATTTTGTGAAGAGCACCAGTCCCTCCTGCAGCAAACAACCTCCTGCAGCAAACAACCTCCTGCAGCAAACAACCCCCACAACATGATGCTGCCACCCCCGTGCTTCACAGTTGGGATGATGTTCTTCGGCTTGCAAGCCTCCCCCTCTTTCCTCCAAACATAACGATGGTCATTATGGCCAAACAATTCTATGTTTGTTTCATCAGATCAGAGGATATTTCTCCAGAAAGTACGATCTTTGTCCACATGTGCAGTTGCAAACCGTAGTCTGGCTTTTTTATGGCGGTTTTGGAGCAGTGGCTTCTTCGTTGCTGAGCGGCCTTTCAGGTTATATCGACATAGGACTCGCTTTACTGTGGATATAGATACTTGTGTACCTGTGTCCTCCAGCATCTTCACAAGGTCCTTTACTGTTGTTCTGGGATTGATTTGCCCTTTTCGCACCAAAGTACGTTCATCTCTAGGAGACAGAAAGCGTCTCCTTCCTGAGCTGTATGACGGCTGCGTGGTCCCATGGTGTTTATACTTGCATACTATTGTCTGTAGATATGAACGTGGTACCTTCAGACGTTTGGAAATTGCTCCCAAGGATGAACCAGACTTGTGGAGGTACCACTTGTGGAGGTACCAATTTTTTCTGAGGTCTTGGCTGATTTCTTATGATTTTCTCATGATGTCAAGCAAAGAGGCACTGAGTTTGAAGGTAGGCCTTGAAATACATCCACAGGTACACCTCCAATTGACTCAAATGTTGTCAATTAGCCTATCAGAAGCTTCTAAAGCCATGACATAATTTTCCAAGCTGTTTAAAGGCACAGTCAACTTAGTGTATGTAAACTTCTGACCCACTGGAATTGTGATACCGTGAATTATAAGTGAAATAATCTGTCTGTAAACAATAGTTGGACAAATTACTTGTACAAAGTAGATGTCCTAACCGACTTGCCAAAACTATAGTTTGTTAACAAGACATTTGTGGAGTGGTTGAAAACGAGTTTTAATGACTCCAACCTAAGTGTATGTAAACCTCCGACTTCAACTGTATAGCCATTGATTCTAGAAGAATTCATCTCGATTACCCAGAAGTAAAATTATTTCTCAGAAATGTGTCATTTCCTGTTTGACTTCTGGGGGGAATGCCATTAACAATTGTGATTACCTTCGTGCAAATAATCAATGACAAAAAAAAAAAAAAAAGGATCTACTGCTGCTTGTAATCACATAACCTTGACAGATTTCCGCACGAGAATCTGTCCAGGAGAGATTATAGAAGAACATAACTGCCTCATGAGCTTAGTTCAACTGTTTGACCCCATCAGAAACCAAAATATGAGCTTAGTTCAACTGTTTGACCCCATCAGAAACCAAAATATGAGCTTAGTTCAACTGTTTGACCCCATCAGAAACCAAAATATGAGCTTAGTTCAACTGTTTGACCCCATCAGAAACCAAAATATGAGCTTAGTTCAACTGTTTGACCCCATCAGAAACCAAAATATGAGCTTAGTTCAACTGTTTGACCCCATCAGAAACCAAAATATGAGCTTAGTTCAACTGTTTGACCCCATCAGAAACCAAAATATGAGCTTAGTTCAACTGTTTGACCCCATCAGAAACCAAAATATGAGCTAGTTTTACACCAATGTTTGTAAACAATACAATTGTCAACAAACACTGAAAACATGGTTAAAACGATAATGTTGATCTCATGGATGGTCAGTGCTTGCATCTATAGTGCTATCTATCAATGTTTTTAATCAAGTTACACTACTCAAAAAGCACATAATTGGTGGAACGACCCAGACCTGTTTTCTATCTCCCTGTGCTGAGTTCCATTTCAATGACCCTTTTCTGTTCCCTTAACCTCTGACTAGGGCCGGGCCTCGACCTTCTCTCTGGCTGTTTGCAGTAAAACACTCAATTGTATGAATATTGTGTTGCGCCACAATGAGATATGTGTGTGTGATTGTGCGTTGCCTTGCGTGCCACAGGCCGGTGCTGTGAGTTGCTGGCTGTGTGTGATTGTGCGTTGCCTTGCGTGCCACAGGCCGGTGCTGTGAGTTGCTGGCTGTGTGTGTTTGTGCGTTGCCTTGCGTGCCACAGGCCGGTGCTGTGAGTTGCTGGCTGTGTGTGATTGTGCGTTGCCTTGCGTGCCACAGGCCGGTGCTGTGAGTTGCTGGCTGTGTGTGATTGTGCGTTGCCTTGCGTGCCACAGGCCGGTGCTGTGAGTTGCTGGCTGTGTGTGATTGTGTATCCTAACCTCCTTAACCACATTCTTTCCAAAACAAAAGCAGCCAGGTTGGTATTTAGGAAACACTCACACCACACACTGAAATCTGTCAAGGCCAGGGTCAGAAGGCCTGTTTGGGGGGTACACAAAGACAGCATACACAGTTACAGTATAACAAAGTGTATATGCGAGTGTGAGTGTTTGAGAGTTTTTGTGGTTATGATTATTATATGAGGAGAGAGAGGCGAGGCAGTTATGAAACATAGTGTAGGTAAGTAAAATGTCTGTGTATATGTGTGTGCACTCTGTATGAATGGAGTAACAGAGAGAGTACATGTGTTTGTATGTGGTGGATATGAAGCAGAGAGATTTATAGTTATAATTACACAACAGAAGACTGACGGTCTTACGCAAGTACAACCCTACTGCCCGTCTAAACTGGATAAAACCAGATACAAAGATAGATAGCGAGGGAGAAAACAAAATATTAAGAGAAGGTGAAAAGAAAAAGACAGTGAGAGAAAGAGAAAGCAAATTAGATAGTGGGAGAAGAAGGAAAAGAGAAAGAGAAATTGAAGGAAAAAGCAAATGAGAAAGAGAGAGAGAGACAGAGACAGAGACAGAGACAGAGACAGAGACAGAGACAGAGACAGACAGAGACAGAGACAGAGACAGAGAGAGAGACAGAGAGAGAGACAGAGAGAGAGAGACAGAGACAGAGACAGAGACAGAGACAGAGAGAGAGACAGAGACAGAGACAGAGACAGAGAGAGAGAGAGAAAGAGAGAGAGAGACAGAGAGAGAGAGAAAGAGAGAGAGAGAAAGAGAGAGAGAGAGAGAAAGAGACAGAGAGAGAGACAGAGACAGAGAGAGACAGAGACAGAGACAGAGACAGAGACAGAGACAGAGAGAGAGACAGAGAGAGAGACAGAGAGAGAGAGACAGAGACAGAGACAGAGACAGAGAGAGAGACAGAGACAGAGACAGAGACAGAGAGAGAGAGAGAAAGAGAGAGAGAGACAGAGAGAGAGAGAAAGAGAGAGAGAGAGAGAAAGAGACAGAGAGAGAGACAGAGACAGAGAGAGACAGAGAGAGAGAGAAAGAGAGACAGAGACAGAGACAGAGAGAGAGACAGAGAGAGAGAGAGAGAGAGAGAGAGAGAGAGAGAGAGAAAGAAAGAGAGACAGAGAGAGAGACAGAGAGAGACAGAGAGAGAGACAGAGAGAGAAAGAGAGAGAGAGAGAGAGAGAGCTGTCTGGAATGGTGAAAGAGCCATCCATTTGCAGACACAACAACCCAACTCTCTGTCTGTGACTAGACTGAGACTGATCATTCAGACTGACTGTGTTAGCTTATCAATCAAATCAAAAGTGGTTAGAAGTGATATTTATACAGTTCCTAGTCCCCTTCTCTCCTCTCCTCTTCACCCCTCTCCTCCTTTTGGCATTTCCTCCTCCCCTTCTCTATATCTGCTCTCCTTTCTGTCCCCTCCCCTCCTTGTCACGTGTGACAACCAGAGCCAGTTTCCCTCAGTCTCATGATGATCTGCAGACCCAGAGGAACAGAGAGACAGAGAAATCTGCAGACAGAGGGAGAGACCCAAAACACCCTAGATCATAGATGGAACATTTTTTACAGCTAGTTCATTTCTCAGAACTGTTTTCTACAGACAGACAAAGTAGAGAGGTTAGGTGTATATCCTCACTCTCACATGTGATGTGACGTCTGTAATAAATAGAGAAAACAGTTGTTTTGTTGATGGATCAAATTGGACCAAATCTTTGTATCAAAACAATTTACATGTATGTAATTTAGCAGACACTCTTATCCAGAGCGATTTACAGTAGCAATTAGGGTTAAGTGCCTCGATCAAAGGAACACACAGATTTGTCACCAAATTGGCTCTGGGATTATGAACCAGAAAGCTTTCTGTTGCTGGCCCATCGTTACCCTACCCTGCCACCCCCCAAAAACAATGGTTTCATTTGTAGGTCAGTGTTTGTTTCCTACGTACTATTGGGAGGGTAAGTTCAGTCAGAAGGAAGGAAGAAGATTGGGGACACAAGGACAGGGGAATCCTGACAGTGTCTCTCCTAACAGAGGCTTCCATTAATTTGAACATAAACAATCAAACATGCAACACCGATGTTTGCAAAGTACTGCAGTAATGTGTTCCTTCCTACGATACTGATGCATTCACATACACATGCAACACACATAAAACAGGTCCTATTACACCACAGAGGCTAAAACCTGATCGGGTCACACAGACACACCAGTTGATCCCAGGAAGAGTGTATATGTCTCACCCTCTCAGGCCGTGGCTTTCTGTGCTGTTCTGGCAGAATGATGGCGTGAAAAACTCCCAATATCATTTACACACACACCCAAACTCACACTGTCATCTGAGATCTGCCAGCACCACTATGTGTGAGTGTGTATGTGTACTTTCAGAGACTGTTAAGAGATCCCTTGGCACTTACCACACAGTGCTAACCCTGGATGTTGTCCTGGCTAAACGCTCCACCTGGCCGCTCGCACTAAAACTCTCAACCTTACATAGATCAGTCCAACACCTAAGCCACTAAGACCAGAGTTCTGAACGTGTTCATAGGGTTGCTAGTATTGTGAGGACACTACTGTGTTTAGAGGCCTGTATCCCCCAGTGTCTTGACTCATTCTCCCAGCCAAGCATACCTGCTTATAACAAAGCTAATACTGCCCCCTAGCACCCATTGTCTGCAACAACACTACCTATAATATCTATAATGCATTCCGTCCACTCTCTGTCTCCCCCCGCTCTCTCTCCCCCCTCTGTGTCTGTCTCCCCGCTCTCTCTGTCTCCCCATTCTCTTCCCTCTCTGTGTCTGTCTCCCCCCCTCTCTCCCCGCTCTCTCTGTCTGTCTCCCCACTCTGTGTCTGTCTCCCCCCCCTCTCTCCCCCTCTCTGTGTCTGTCTCCCCGCTCTCTCTGTTTGTCTCCCCCCCTCTCTCCCCCTCTCTGTCTGTCTCCTCGCTCTCTCTGTCTGTCTCCCCACTCTCTTCCCTCTCTGTGTCTGTCTCCCCCCCTCTCTCTCCCCCTCTCTGTGTCTGTCTCCCCCCTCTCTGCCTGTCTCTCCCCTCTCTATGTGGCTAGGTTATTATATTAGGACAGATTAAGCACAGCTGTTGGTCTTAATTAGTCAAGTTGAATTAAAGTAGCTGGTGTGGAACTTATACAATGCAGTGAAGATGTGTTTAACGGTAGCTTTAATAGACCATGGCCTCATAAAACACTAAAATACAAGATCATACAAGATAGAGAGACTTTATATGCCTCGCTATGGAGGTTCTTTTAATCAAACTTTCTATATTGGGTTTTCATTTATGTGCACCCCACATGGCCTATTCATACAGACGTGATTCCTGAGATCTTTCAAATAAAGAGATTGAGACAAAGATAAACAAACAATGCATTATTGTATTTGTGTGAGGATACAGTATTATTTTGGTGGTGCTATCGCCACCTTTTGATATATCAGATTTCCTGCTACTGTATTTCTGTGGAACCAAAATAATTCTGTATCCTCACACAAACACAATAATGCATTGTGTATGAATAAGTGCTTGCATATGAAGTGAATATTCATAGAAAGATTCATCATATCTGTAGTGTACCGCTTTTATGTTGCATGCAACTGTACCACAGACAGATATGGCTACATGTGCATTTAATATACAGAACCAGTCAAAGGTTTGGACACCTACTCATTCAAGGGTTTGTCTTTATTTGGACTATTTTCTACATTGTAGAATAATAGTGAAGACATCAACACTATGAAATAACACATATGGAATCATGTAGTAACCATAAAAGTATTAAACAAATCAAAATATGTTATATGTAAGATTCTTCACAGTAGCCACCCTTTGCCTTGACGACAGCTTTAATCACGCTTGGCATTCTCTCAACCGGCTTCATGAGGTTGGAATGCATTTCAATTAACAGGTGTACCTGTTCATTTGTGGTATTTCTTTCCTTCTTAATGCGTTTGAGCCAATCAGTTGTGTTATAACAAGGTAGGGGTGGTATACAGAAGACAGTCCTATTTGGTAAAAGACCAAGTCCATATTATGGCAAGAAGAACAGCTCAAATAAGCAAAGAGAAAAGCAAAGAGAAAATCCATAATGATTTTAAGACATCAAAGTCAGTAAATGTGGAAAATTTCAAGAACTTTTAAAGTTAAACCATCGTGTCTTTGTGAGACGCAGAGTAGGTGAACGGATGATCTCTGCATGTGTGTTTCCCACCGTGAAGTATGGACGAGGATGTGGGATGGTGTGGGGTGCTTTGATCGTGACACTGTCAGTGATTTATTTAGAATTTAAGGCACACTTAACCAGCATGGCTACCACAGCATTCGAGTGGTGCAGAGATACGCCATCCCATCTGGTTTGCACTTAGTGGGATTATCATTCCTCATGAAGCTGGTTGACAGAATGCCAAGAGTGTGTAAAGCTGTCATCAAGCCAAAGGGTCACTACATTGAAGAATCTCAAATATAAAATATATTAAACACTTTTTTGATTACTACATGATTCCATATGTGTGATTTCATAGTTTTGATGTCTTCACTATTATTCTACAATGTAGAAAATAGTACAAATAAAGAAAATCCTGGAATGAGTAGGTGTTCTAAACCTTTTGACTGGTAATGTACATCAATTATTTCAGTGTTCTGAACTACTGAAACAGTCAGTAGTTCCTGTTTCATCCATCCACAGGAAGCCGATCTGTGTTCCGAAGTTAAGCCCGTCCCTGACGTGGGAGAAGAAGGCCTCAGGGTGACAGGATGTGCACAGGGTCACGCTCGGCCTGTCAGTCACCGTGTCGTCATGGATACGCTCAGGTAGGACCCCTTCCCTCTGGAGAAGTATTCTGGAATGGAGAACGTGGAAGTTTAAAAACACAGGAAAAGAAGAGACCCTGATCTAAACAATGTAGATGATTCTACTTGAATTATTCCATGGTCAGCATGCCCCTAGGGTGAAATATGTGTTCAGAAGAAATACTGCCCCTTTAGTTGGACTCTCCATCCTTCTGCTGGTTAGATTGGTAATCCAATAACCTGATGGGACTAATGATCATTTCAATAGTATCACCCTACACAACCAGTATCCACTCACAGAGATCACTCCCAGGGCATGACCTTTGTCTTTGCAATCAGATGAGTGGCTGAGGGGAACTGACTCTATGGTAGTAGATCAGGGAGAGTGGTAACCTGGTAACACCCTATAGGAAATCAATCAGGCAACTCTCCAGCCTAGCAGCACCTATCATAAAAAACACATCATAGTTTGACCTCATTATTGACCCTGTGGAATTATTTCAACTGGGAGTCAAAGCTTTTTTTATTATCAGTGATTTAAGGACATTACGTCAGAGAAAGAGTGGTAAGGCTCAAGCAACTGAATGTAGACGAAAGTCGAAGAGCGAAGTCGGGTGAAGTACAACTGTGACAGCCGGAAGTCTGATATTTATAGATTTTTGTAAATGATTTTTATTACCACTTTTTCTCTCCAATTTTGTGATATCCAATTGGTAGTTACAGTCTTGTCCCATAGCTGCAACTCCCATACGGGAGGTTGAGAGCCATGCATCCCCCGAAACACGACCCTGCCAAGCCAAACTGCTTCTTGACACACTGCTCGCTTAACCCGGAAGCCAGCTGCACCAATGTGTCGGAGGAAACACCGTACAACTGGCGACCGTGTCAGCGTGCATGCACCGGTCCGCCACAGTAGTCGCTAGAGAGCGATGGGACAAGGACATCCTGGCTGGCCAAACCCTCCCCTAACCCGGACGATGCTGGGCCAATTGTGTGTTGCCTTATGGGTCTCCCGGTCGTGGCCGGCTGTGACACAGCCCGGGATCGAACCCGGATATGCAGTGCCTTAGACCGCTGCGCCCCTCGGGAGGCCCGGAAGGTTGGTTTTCCAACAGCAAGGCTCAGATCAACATGGCAGTGTTGCCAATGTTTAGAAAGGTTTTCTTTCTATGTCTCTTTCTAACCCCCATATCGAACTCACAAACTGGCATACTATATGTGTACAATGTACAATCAATAAGTGACAGAGAGACTCAAATATCACATTCATTTGTATATATCCAGTGTATACACAAATCGCGACAAAGATGGTTCCTGTTTCAGTCATGTCTTTGATCACGTTTGCGTGGGTAAAAGACTAATGATTGGTTGACAATAGAGCCTCCCACAATGCAGGCGATGGCTGCAGGAGGGAGCTGGTGTAGAGCAGCTGCAGAAACTTGCTCACAAGATGTTTGTAAAGTTCATGCAGTCGACATATAAACAGGCACAAGTCTGACCATTTTTATCCCCATAATGCAACACTTTGAAAGGCAGTGACCAACGATGTTTGAGAAAAGGGACGCGCTTGAACGCGCTATTTGTCTATGTGTTGTATAGTTGGCCAAACTAACCTGGTGGCTAGTCGTATGTTGACATGAGGCCTGGTCTCAGCCATGTCAGGAACACAGTCAGGGTGGATAGAGTAGAAGTCTGCAGCCTGCTCTCTCTCCAGTGTAAAGCAACAGACCCCCACCGACGGCCCGATCACCACGGTGACGTCACACGCCCTGCTGCCGAATCCCATCACCATGGCGTTGACTGTAGCCATGGCAACACCCATCAGGGTTCCTTTCCATCCTGACAGAGGGAAACACAAAGGAACACTTTATAATGACGCACCATCAGACATCTTTCTACGGAATATTAATAGTGTCTTGTACTTAAAGTGTATGTGTGTTTCTCACCAGCGTGAGCTACTCCGATGACCCTGGCCATGGGGTCAGTGAAGAGGAGGGGCATGCAATCAGCTCCTGGTGCAGCTATGACAACACCTCTCTGATTGGTTACGATGCCATCATAGTCATGTGGCTCGTCTTCCTTTCCCATCACCCATACGTCACTGCTGTGGTTCACCTGGCAGAAACAGCTATTCAGCATTAACCACTTAATGATGTCAGTGATGTTTTCTACAACCCACTGGAGTGAGTGTTACACGATGTACAGGACATGTGCACTACCTCACTGTGCCATAACGGTCTAGACCTCAATCAATCAAATGTATTTAATAAAGCCCTTTTTACATCTGCAGTTGTCACAAAGAGCTTTACAGATACCCATCTTAAAAGCCCATAGAGCTTTACAGATACCCAGCTTAAAACCCCATAGAGCTTTACAGATACCCAGCCTAAAACCCCAAAGAGCTTTACAGATACCCAGCCTAAAACCCCATAGAGCTTTACAGATACCCAGCCTAAAACCCCAAAGAGCTTTACAGATACCCAGCCTAAAACCCCAAAGAGCTTTACAGATACCCAGCCTAAAACCCCAAAGAGCTTTACAGATACCCAGCTTAAAACCCCAAAGAGCTTTACAGATACCCAGCTTAAAACCCCAAAGAGCTTTACAGATACCCAGCTTAAAACCCCAAAGTGCTTTACAGATACCCAGCTTAAAACCCCAAAGAGCTTTACAGATACCCAGCTTAAAACCCCAAAGAGCACGCAATGCAGAGGCAGAAGCACAGAAACACTCCCTAAAAGGCAGGAACCTAGGAAAAAACCTAGAGGAACCAGTTTAAGAGGCGTGGCCTGTCAGAGTGCAAATTATGGGGGGCCCTGAATGAGACATGAATGCCCCTAAATGCAACAAAGTCAACTTTGGTCTATAATTCATTCTAATTGAACCATTCTCCTATTTATTTAAAATGCATTTTTTTCTTCTACAGCGGTAAATATTAAAGGATCATTTTTCTATGTCTGAAGTAAATCTAAATGTTTTATGTAAATGGCCTGTTATAGAAGGGTCCAGACCAATGTTTCCTCTCATTTTTGTTCATTGTCAGTTAATTTCAGGTCTGCTGAGTGCAAACTTGAACGTTGTGAAAATTCTGTGCAACTTCCGGTGCGTGTTTACCGTGAACACAGGCTGTACCCGCTTTAAGTTAAAACTAACAGTGGTCAAGTAGGCTACTGTGGCTATTTCATCATAATGAAGGCCTACCAGAGTGGCCTACCATACCATCAAAAACTATGTAGAAAATGCATCCTATGTTGTTTAAGAGAAACTTACCCCAGCCGCGATTCACTTCCTCATTGCTTCCTCATTGCTTGTTGTGCAGTATCAGAGCACTCAAAAATACCCAAATATGTATTTTTAGAAACGGACACACTCTCAGTATAGTGATGCAGGTCTTTAGATGTTGTACACATTAAATTGTGCCATTCTGAACTTTATCCACAACGTTACATTCCCTTTTGTGCAACTCGAGACGTTTACTATAGAGACACACTCCGCCTGCACCGCTGTGTGGGGGGAACTTGACCAAAAGGGTTTCTAACTCTGGAGATAAAGTTAAGCGTGTGCACACACATGAAGTCCCGTGAAAAAAATAAGAGACCCTTCGAATGTCACATTATAATTCACATTCTGTAGCCAGTCTACTTCTGGTTGACCTCTTAAGGCCATGTTACACTTAAATCCAGGGAGGCTACATTAATGTTATTTGCTGTGCTGTGATACCTTGACCAGGTGCAGGCGTCGGGGGTAGAACCCAGCCTTTTGGGCTAGTCGGCGGATGTTCTCGGCTACAAGGGTCATGGGGTCTCTGCGTCTGGAGCTACTGAACAGGTTGAGAGAGGAGAGGGTGGAGATGGAGGAAATACCTCCTGTACGTGTGGTGAATCCATGGGAGAAACAGTCTACACACACACACACAGAGAGAGAAAAAGTGGGGAGAGAGCAAGAAAGAGAGAACGCAAGTATTTCCTG
Source organism: Oncorhynchus kisutch (assembly GCF_002021735.2). NCBI lineage: Eukaryota > Metazoa > Chordata > Actinopteri > Salmoniformes > Salmonidae > Oncorhynchus > Oncorhynchus kisutch. Next base: position 57,773,252 of record NC_034175.2, on the reverse strand, counting down.
TGACTGTGCCTCAAAACCACCACTCCACCTTGAAATTGAACAGCCTGGTTTGACCAGGTCCACCTAAATCAGCTCAATGTAATTGAAGAATCCAAACAATCTAACCACTTCTGGGAAAATTGGAAAACTCTAAACAAACAACACAGAATTATCTATTAAAAACAGAGATGTATGGATAAACCTCTTCTCCAATCTTTTTGTCTCTATAACAAACAGCAAAACATATACATGATCAAATACAAACCATAGAATCAACTATTAAAGTCTTCCAGAACCCACTGGATTCTCCAATTACATTGAATGAACTACATGTCAAATTACAAACCCTCCAACCTAAAAAGACCTGTGGTGTTGATGGTATCCTCAATGAAGTGATAAAATATACAGACCACAAATTCCAAATGGCTATACTTAAACTCTTTAACATCATCCTTGGCTCTGGCATCTTCCCCAATATTTAGAACCAAGGACTAATCACCCCAATCCACAAAAGTTGAGACAAATTTGACCTCAATAACTACCGTGGGAGCATCCTTGGGAAAATCCTCTGCATTATCATTAACAGCAGACTAGTGCATTTCCTCAGTGAAAGCAATGTACTAAGCAAATGTCAAATTGGATTCTTACCAAATTACCATACGACAGACCACGTATTCACCCTGCACACCCTAATTGATAAACAAACAAAACCAAAACAGAGGCAAAGTCTTCTCATGCTTTGTTGATTTCAAAAAAGCTTTTGACTCAATTTGGCATGAGGGTCTGCTATACAAATTGATGGAAAGTGATGTTGGGGGGGGGGGGGGGGGGGGGACATATGACATTATGAAATCCATGTACACAAACAAAATTGGCAAACAACACACACATTTCTTTCCACAGGGCCGTGGGGTGAGACAGGGATGCAGCTTAAGCCCCACCCTCTTCAACATATATATATATGTTAATTATATATATATATATATAATAATTGGCAAGGGCACTAGAACAGTCTCCAGCACCCGGCCTCACCCTACTAGAATCTGAAGTCAAATGTCACTGTTTGCTGATGATCTGGTGCTTCTGTCCCCAACCAAGGAGGGCCTACAGCAGCACCTAGATCTTCTGCACAGATTCTGTCAGACTTGGGCCCTGAAAGTCAATCTCAGAAAAACAAAAATAATAGTGTTCCAAAAAGGGTCCAGTCACCAGGACCACAAATACAAATTCCATCTAGACACCGTTGCCCTAGAGCACACAAAAAAATGACACATACCTCGGCCTAAACATCAGCGCTACAGGTAACTTCCACAAAGCTGTGAACGAGCCTAGAGATAAGGCAAGAAGGGCCTTCTATGCCATCAAAAGGAACATACAATTTGAAATACCAATGAGGATCTGGCTAAAAATACTTGAATCAATATTATTGCCCTTTATGGTTGTGAGGTCTGGGGTTCGCTCACTAACCGAGAATTCACCAAATGTGACAAACACCAAATTGAGACTCTTCGTGCAGAAGAATTCACAAAATGGTCATGTTAATCCCAACCAAATCATGAGAAAACAAAAAAGATAATTACTTGACACATAGGAAATAATTAACAAACAAAAACAGAGCAAACTACAATGCTATTTGGCTCTAAACAGAGTACACAGTGGCAGAATACCTGACCACTGTGACTGACCCAAAATTAAGGATAGCTTTGTGCACATAGCCCGTACAGACTCAGTGAGCATAGCCTTGCTATTGAGAAAGGCCCCTGTAAGCAGACCTGGCTCTCAAGAGAAGACGGGCTATGTGCACACTGCCCACAAAATGAGGTGGAAACTGAGCTGCACTTCCTAACCTCGTGTAAATGTATGACCATATTAGAGACACATATTACACAGATTACACAGATCCACAAAGAATTAGAAAACAAAACCAATTTTGATTAACTCCCATATCTATTGGGTGAAATACCACAGTGTGCCATCACAGCAGCAAGATTTGTGACCTGTTGCCACAAGAAAAGGGCAACCAGTGAAGAACAAACACCATTGTAAATACAATCCATTTTTATGTTGATTTATTTTCCCTTTTGTACTTTAACTATTTGCACATAATATGACATTTGTCATGTCTTTATTGTTTTGGAACTCCTGTGAGTTAATGTTTACTGTTACTTTTGATAGTTTATTTCACTTGTGTTTATTATCTAGTTCACTTGCTTTGGCAATATTAACATGTTTCCTATGCCAATAAAGCCCTTACATTGAATTAAGAGAGAAGAGGTGCATGGAGGGAGGGGAGAGGGGGTGAAGAGGAAAGAAGGGAGGGACTGTTCACTGGTTGCTGAATTATAGTCTTCAGATAATTCCGCATATTACACTACAGTAATAGATACTGTATTACACACACCTACCTGAAATTAAAGTGGACCTCAGTATGGTGACGTCTCCTTTAGCTGGTAACTGCTGCAGAAAGCTTCTGACCTCCTCTCTGACCTCACTGCCAGGTGGAGCTAAAGATGAGTCGCATTGCACATGACCAGGGCACGGGAGGTCATGTGATGTGATGTACTCAAATGTATACACTTTCGTGAAAAGTTGCTCAATGTATGCTTCAAACATCGGTCTCCTTTTTTTTGAGGTGAAGACCCGAACCGTTCGTAAGTCCAGTTGGTCCACGGCTAGTTTAAAACGGTACCAAGACTCCGTAACAGTGGTGTAGTCCAATACGTGGACGTTTGTCTTCTGACTGAAAAACGTTTCCAGCAAAGACATCTTGTTCTCGCCGTTTGCATTACAACGTTGACCATGTGGTCCGAATAGTAGATATATCTGAAAGCCGACATCGCTCCTACCTGTGACGCTTTTTACTTGCCTCTCCACGCACGAGCTGTGCTGCGGACACCGACAGTGAATTAGATCTATAATGAAGACTTCTGACATGTTGTCAAATAAATGCAATAATGATATCCAATAAACGGAAACAACTTAACTAATAGATAAAAGCTTCTCTACAAGTGTGTTATGAATGATGTATTTCAAAGAGGCGATGTGCCTTTTTACGCAAAGAGGAACACATTTTCATGCGTCAACACGCCGCTTTCAGAAACTCCAGGGAGTTTGAACTTCCTCCTTGAATATCACTGTTCCCGCCCTCCGGGGTTGTCACTAGTTACCACCGCCACAAAGTCAAAATGGTCTCTATCGTACAAATTCATCAAAACAAAAATGAGCTTTTTGGTCTTAATTAAATTAAGGCCAGGGTCAGGCATAATGTTAGCAGCGTGGTTAGGGTTAGGTTTCAAATCATATTTTAAGAAGATAAATTGTAGAAATAGGCGGGGGTTTAGCCATAATTATGACTTTGTAGCTGTGGTAACTAGTGACGTCCGCCCTCCGCGGAAATTCCAGCGCGGGGTTTCTGCGACGGACTGTACACCGGTAAACAGCCGTAACCCAATATAGTCTTTGACCTTTCTGACTGTTCCTCTTCAATCCCTTTTATTGTTTTGAAGACGCATAACTTCCTTATAGCTATATCATATCATTCATACTGTATCAATAATGTTTGGCCATGTTTGTGCTGGTCTGGTTTAGATGAAGAGGAAGTAGAATACTGTAAATACAAACAAGACAATAGACAAGTACAGAAGGTGTGCTCAAGGGTGTGCTGTGTCAGGTGATTATGACTCAGCTCATCTATCTTCCCCAGGTCTCAATTGCAGGATGTCAAATTTAATCGAAAGGTAAGTCTACACCCCCTAGAATTTCTTCACATTTTATTGTGTTACAAAGTGGGATTGATTTTTTTGTTCTTTTCCAACAATCTACACAAAATACGCAAAGTGGAAGAGAAATAATTTAAAAAAATGGTATTAATGAAAAATTCAACACTAATATACCTTGATTAGGTAAGTATCCACCCCCCTGAATCAATACATGTTAAAAACACCTTTGGCTGTCATTACAGCTGTGAGTCTTCTTGGGTAAGTTTCATAAGAGCTTTGCACACTTGCATTGTGCAATATTTGCCCATTATTCTTTTCAAAATTCTTCCAGCTCTGTCAAGGTGTTGGGGATCATGGCTAGACAGCAATTTTAAAGTCTTGCAATAGATTTTCAAGCAGATTTAAGTAAAAACTGTAACTTGACTACGTAGGAACGTAGGAACATTCACTGTGTAGATTTGTCTTTGTGTTGTAGGTTAAAAAGATGCTAGAAGATGAATTCCTCTCCCAGTGTCTGATTTTGCCTGTGCTTACGTCTATCCTCTTTCTTTTCATCCTGAATAACTACCCAGCCTTTGCCGATGTCAAGCATACCCATACCATGATGCAGCCACTACCGTGCTTAAAAATAATGAGGCAGTTACTCAGTGATGTGTTTAGTGTTTCTTTTTTGAATTACTTTAGTACCTTTAGTACCTGCATGTTATCCTGTATATTTCTATTCTTCTTTTCATTCTTTCATTTAGGCCATTATTGTGGAGCCACTACAATGTTGTTGATCCATCCTCAGATTTCTACCATCACAGCCATTGAACTAGCTGTTTTAAAATGAATTCATTGTGACATCCCTAAGTAGTTTCCTTCTTATCCTGCAGCTCAGTGCAGAAGGAAGATGGCATCTTTGATGTGTCTGGATGGTTTAATCCATCCAATCATCCATAACCTAATTATTAACTTGACCATGCTTAAAGATAATATTCAACGTCTGATTGGTTATTGTTATCCATCTGCCAATCGCTGCCCTTCTTTATGAGGCTATCGAAAACCTCCCTGGTCTTTGTAGTTGAACCTGTGCTTGATTGTCATTTCCGGTCACAACTTGCAGGCTTGTTTTCGAGTTGCTGTGCGTTTTGTTGCTAACCTGTTTTGCTACCTGACAACTTTACGGTTTTCACTTTTTAATTACCGTTCATATATTTATTTATTTTTTCCTCAACTTTTTCACTCCGGACGCTTTATCTGGACACGATTCGTCAGGACCTCCAACAGCCGAAGCTAAGTAGTAACATTAACATGATGACTTCTAATTGCAGCCGCTGTACTCGGCTTACGGCGAGGATAGCTGTGCTGCAAGCCCAGCTTCAGACGCAATCGTTAGGCAAGGGTAATTTCAGTGTAGGAAAGGATGAAATAGCGTCTGTGGCACCAGTAAGTACAGATAGTAGTGTAAATCCCCTGGCACAGTCCCCGCAGCCGGACAACTTTCTCACGGTTTCTGGAAGGAAATGCTGTAGGAACGCTCAACCGGTGTCGCTCATTCAGCCGACAGAAACTTTCAACCGGTTTTCCCCATTAAGCAGCGGGTCGGAGTCAGAGGCCGATTCTTCTCTGGTCTCTACTCCTCCCGTTACGGGGTCTGAGACGCCGAAGCTTCCCACCATTAGCTCTGACAAATTGAAAACTCTAGTCATTGGCGACTCCATTACCCGCAGTATTAGACTTAAAGCGAATCATCCAGCGATCATACACTGTTTACCCGGGGGCAGGGCTACCGACGTTAAGGCTAATCTGAAGATGGTGCTGGCTAAAGCTAAAACTGGCGAGTGTAGAGAGTATAGAGATATTGTTATCCACGTCGGCACCAACGATGTTAGGATGAAACAGTCAGAAATCACTAAGCGCAACATAGCTTCTGCGTGCATATCAGCTAGAAAGATGTGTCGGCATCGAGTAATTGTCTCTGGCCCCCTCCCAGTTAGGGGGAGTGATGAGCTCTACAGCAGAGTCTCACAACTCAATCGCTGGTTGAAAACTGTTTTCTGCCCCTCCCAAAAGTTAGAATTTGTAGATAATTGGCCCTCTTTCTGGGACTCACCCACAAACAGGACCAAGCCTGACCTGCTGAGGAGTGACGGACTCCATCCTAGCTGGAGGGGTGCTCTCATCTTATCTACCAACATAGACAGGGCTCTAACTCCTCTAGCTCCACAATGAAATAGGGTGCAGGCCAGGCAGCAGGCTGTTAGCCAGCCTGCCAGCATAGTGGAGTCTGCCATTAGCACAGTCAGTGTAGTCAGCTCAGCTATCACCATTGAGACCGTGTCTGTGCCTCGACCTAGGTTGGGCAAAACTAAACATGGCGGTGTTCGCCTTAGCAATCTCACTAGGATAAAGACCACCTCCATTCCTGTCATTACCTCACATCTCAAAATAGGGCTACTTAATGTTAGATCCCTTACTTCAAAGGCAATTATAGTCAATGAACTAATCACTGATCATAATCTTGATGTGATTGGCCTGACTGAAACATGGCTTAAGCCTGATGAATTTACTGTTTTAAATGAGGCCTCACCTCCTGGCTACACTAGTGACCATATCCCCCGTGCATCCCGCAAAGGCGGAGGTGTTGCTAACATTTACGATAGCAAATTTCAATTTACACAAAAAAAAATGACATTTTCGTCTTTTGAGCTTCTAGTCATGAAATCTATGCAGCCTACTCAATCACTTTTTATAGCTACTGTTTACAGGCCTCCTGGGCCATATACAGCGTTTCTCACTGAGTTCCCTGAATTCCTATCGGACCTTGTAGTCATAGCAGATAATATTCTAATCTTTGGTGACTTTAATATTCACATGGAAAAGTCCACAGACCCACTCCAAAAGGCTTTCAGAGCCATCATCGTCTCAGTGGGTTTTGTCCAACATGTCTCTGGACCCACTCACTGTCACAGTCATACGCTGGACCTAGTTTTGTCCCATGGAATAAATGTGGTGGATCTTAATGTTTTTCCTCATAATCCTGGACTATCGGACCACCATTTTATTACGTTTGCAATTGCAACAAATAATCTGCTTAGACCCCAACCAAGGAACATCAAAAGTCGTGCTATAAATTCACAGACAACACAAAGATTCCTTGATGCCCTTCCAGACTCCCTCTGCCTACCCAAGGACGCCAGAGGACAAAAATCAGTTAACCACCTAACTGAGGATCTCAATCTAACCTTGCGCAATACCCTAGATGCAGTTGCACCCCTAAAAACAAAAAAAATGTCTCATAAGAAACTAGCTCCCTGGTACACAGAAAATACCCGAGCTCTGAAGCAAGCTTCCAGAAAATTGGAACGGAAATGGCGCCACACCAAACTGGAAGTCTTCCGACTAGCTTGGAAGGACGGTACCGTGCAGTACCGTAGAGCCCTTACTGCTGCTCGATCATCCTATTTTTCTAACTTAATTGAGGAAAATAAGAACAATCCGAAATTCCTTTTTAATACTGTCGCAAAGCTAACTAAAAAGCAGCATTCCCCAAGAGAGGATGACTTTCACTTTAGCAGTGATAAATTCATGAACTTCTTTGAGGAAAAGATTATGATTATTAGAAAGCAAATTACGGACTCCTCTTTAAACCTGCGTATTCCTCCAAACCTCAGTTGTCCTGAGTCTGCACAACTCTGCCAGGACCTAGGATCAAGAGAGACGCTCAAGTGTTTTAGTACTATATCTCTTGACACAATGATGAAAATAATCATGGCCTCTAAACCTTCAAGCTGCATACTGGACCCTATTCCAACTAAACTACTGAAAGAGCTGCTTCCTGTGCTTGGCCCTCCTATGTTGAACATAATAAACGGCTCTCTATCCACTGGATGTGTACCAAACTCACTAAAAGTGGCAGTAATAAAGCCTCTCTTGAAAAAGCCAAACCTTGACCCAGAAAATATAAAAATCTATCGGCCTATATCGAATCTTCCATTCCTCTCAAAAATTTTAGAGAAGGCTGTTGCGCAGCAACTCACTGCCTTCCTGAAGACAAACAATGTATACGAAATGCTTCAGTCTGGTTTTAGACCCCATCATAGCACTGAGACGGCACTTGTGAAGGTGGTAAATGACATTTTAATGGCATCGGACCGAGGCTCTGCATCTGTCCTCGTGCTCCTAGACCTTAGTGCTGCTTTTGATACCATCGATCACCACATTCTTTTGGAGAGATTGGAAACCCAAATTGGTCTACACGGACATGTTCTGGCCTGGTTTAGATCTTATCTGTCGGAAAGATATCAGTTTGTCTCTGTGAATGGTTTGTCCTCTGACAAATCAACTGTAAATTTCGGTGTTCCTCAAGGTTCCGTTTTAGGACCACTATTGTTTTCACTATATATTTTACCTCTTGGGGATGTTATTCGAAAACATAATGTAAACTTTCACTGCTATGCGGATGACACACAGCTGTACATTTCAATGAAACATGGTGAAGCCCCAAAATTGCCCTCGCTAGAAGCATGTGTTTCAGACATAAGGAAGTGGATGGCTGCAAACTTTCTACTATTAAACTCGGACAAAACAGAGATGCTTGTTCTAGGTCCCAAGAAACAAAGAGATCTTCTGTTGAATCTGACAATTAATCTTAATGGTTGTACAGTCGTCTCAAATAAAACTGTGAAGGACCTCGGCGTTACTCTGGACCCTGATCTCTCTTTTGAAGAACATATCAAGACCATTTCGAGGACAGCTTTTTTCCATCTACGTAACATTGCAAAAATCAGAAACTTTCTGTCCAAAAATGATGCAGAAAAATTAATCCATGCTTTTGTCACTTCTAGGTTAGACTACTGCAATGCTCTATTTTCCGGCTACCCGGATAAAGCACTAAATAAACTTCAGTTAGTGCTAAATACGGCTGCTAGAATCCTGACTAGAACCAAAAAATTTGATCATATTACTCCAGTGCTAGCCTCTCTACACTGGCTTCCTGTCAAAGCAAGGGCTGATTTCAAGGTTTTACTGCTAACCTACAAAGCATTACATGGGCTTGCTCCTACCTATCTCTCTGATTTGGTCCTGCCGTACATACCTATACGTACGCTACGGTCACAAGACGCAGGCCTCCTAATTGTCCCTAGAATTTCTAAGCAAACAGCTGGAGGCAGGGCTTTCTCCTATAGAGCTCCATTTTTATGGAACGGTCTGCCTACCCATGTCAGAGACGCAAACTCGGTCTCAACCTTTAAGTCTTTACTGAAGACTCATCTCTTCAGTGGGTCATATGATTGAGTGTAGTCTGGCCCAGGAGTGGGAAGGTGAACGGAAAGGCTCTGGAGCAACGAACCGCCCTTGCTGTCTCTGCCTGGCCGGTTCCCCTCTTTCCACTGGGATTCTCTGCCTCTAACCCTATTACAGGGGCTGAGTCACTGGCTTGCTGGGGCTCTCTCATGCTGTCCCTGGAGGGGGTGCGTCACCTGAGTGGGTTGATTCACTGTTGTGGTCATCCTGTCTGGGTTGGCGCCCCCCCCCCCTTGGGTTGTGCCGTGGCGGAGATCTTTGTGGGCTATACTCAGCCTTGTCTCAGGATGGTAAGTTGGTGGTTGAAGATATCCCTCTAGTGGTGTGGGGGCTGTGCTTTGGCAAAGTGGGTGGGGTTATATCCTTCCTGTTTGGCCCTGTCCGGGGGTGTCCTCGGATGGGGCCACAGTGTCTCCTGACCCCTCCTGTCTCAGCCTCCAGTATTTATGCTGCAGTAGTTTATGTGTCGGGGGGCTGGGGTCAGTTTGTTATATCTGGAGTACTTCTCCTGTCCTATTCGGTGTCCTGTGTGAATCTAAGTGTGCGTTCTCTAATTCTCTCCTTCTCTCTTTCTTTCTCTCTCTCGGAGGACCTGAGCCCTAGGACCATGCCCCAGGACTACCTGACATGATGACTCCTTGCTGTCCCCAGTCCACCTGGCCATGCTGCTGTTCCAGTTTCAACTGACCTGAGCCCTAGGACCATGCCCCAGGACTACCTGACATGATGACTCCTTGCTGTCCCCAGTCTACCTGGCCATGCTGCTGCTCCAGTTTCAACTTCCACCTGACTGTGCTGCTGCTCTAGTTTCAACTGTTCTGCCTTATTATTATTCGACCATGCTGGTCATTTATGAACATTGAACATCTTGACCATGTTCTGTTATAATCTCCACCCGGCACAGCCAGAAGAGGACTGGCCACCCCACATAGCCTGGTTCCTCTCTAGGTTTCTTCCTAGGTATTGGCCTTTCTAGGGAGTTTTTCCTAGCCACTGTGCTTCTCCACCTGCATTGCTTGCTGTTTGGGGTTTTAGGCTGGGTTTCTGTACAGCACTTTGAGATATCAGCTGATGTACGAAGGGCTATATAAATAAATTTGATTTGATTTGATTGAGGGACCTTACAGATGTTGTATGTATGGGGACATAGGTAGATAATAAAAAAATAATGCCAACACCTATTATTTAGAGTCCATATAACTTATTAGCAGATCGAGATGAAGAATAGCTGCCCCACCCTGGTGCCTGAACTACTTGCGCCTACATCGCTGGGATTGCCTGTGTCTGCTTCGTCGTCGAGTTCGGCTACTTTCCCTTTCTCCTGATCTAACGGGGCTCTGCCTGCTGTGGGAGGTCTGGACCTATCGCCGGGAGCTGCGGGCGTACACTACCCTGCTTCTTGTGGCCATTGTATTGGGCAGTTCGATGGTGAGAAATGTCTCAGTACCTGGAGAAAAAACTTTGTGCTACCCATGAGCATGAGGACACAACAAAAATAAGCTGCTCCCAAACATTTTAAACCTGCATAATGAAACTGAGTCTATCCTAGTTTATGTGAGATTCAATTACATTATGAAGGGCAGCTCAGAACAGCTGAAGATGTATTTTAAAGAACTGATTGACACCAAAAAACACCCCATAATATCTGGCCCTCTGCCCTCCTTAAATTGTGGCATTGAGAAGTTCAGCAGACTTTTAGCCCTCCTTAACTGGCTACGTAACTATTGCAGCCCTGTCTGTGTAAAATTTATTAACAATTTTGATACACTCTGGAAACAAAGCACATTTTTTAAGGAGGATGGGATCCACCCAAATCATTTGGGTTCCTGGATCCTTTTACAGCATTATAAGGCTGCGTTGAGACAATGACTTATCAATGACCCAAGCCCAGCTCAGTTAATCCCTATCATTGTGTCGCCTAGTTGTCATAATGCTTCAGCAACTTAACATTATCCTAGTTTCAATGGTAGACAATGTAAGTAACCTATTTTATGTCCCTCTAACTGCCTTGAATGCTGATCCTACAGCTATTGTATGCTGTAATTATGTGCCTATGAACCAGAGTTATACTATTACCACTGAGGAGGTGTGCCCTAGTAGGAAGTCCACTGTGTGCAGCTCACCCTACACTAACATAAATAACATGAGCATGTCTACTTCTGCTAAGCATTCCAGTTAAGCAATGAAAACAATCATGCATCCCAGAAAAGTGCTCAAAATAGCCAACGTTAATATGTATAGTTTAAGAAACAAGGTTTATGAAATCAATAACTTGCTAGTAACATATGACATTTATATTCTGAAAATATCTGAAACGTACTTATATAATACCTTTGATGATATAGGTGTAACAATACATGTTTATAACATCTACAGCAAATACAGAAATGCCAATGGTGGAGGTGTTGCTGTTTATATTCAGAACCAGATTCCTGCAAAGATTAGAAAGGATCTCATGTTAAATACTGTTGAATTAATATGGCTACAGGTTCATCTGCCTCACCTAAAGCCCATTCTGGTGGGAAGCTGCTATAGACCACCAAGTAGTAACAGTCAGTATCTGGATAACATGTGTGAAATGCTTGATAATGTACAGTGCATTCTGAAAGTATTCAGACCCCTTGACTTTTTCCACATTCTGTTACGTTACAACCTTATTCTAAAATTGATAAAATACATTTTTTCCTTAGCAATCTACATACAATAATGTGAAAACAGGTTATGTTTAAATTATGCAAATGTATTAAAAATTAAAAATTAAAAACAGAAATACCTTATTTATCCATCATCATCCATCATTCTTAAATGGAAGATGTTTGGAACCACCAAGACTCTTCCTAGAGCTGGCCGCCTGGCTAAACTGAGCAATCGGGGGAGAAGGGCCTCTTGGTCAAGGAGGTGACCAAGAACCTGATGGTCACGCTGACAAAGCTCTAGAGTTCCTTTGTGGACAACCATCTCTGCAGCACTCCACCAATCAGACCCTTTACAGTAGAGTGGCCAGACGGAAGTAACTCAGTAAAAGGCACATGACAGCATGATTCTCTGGTCTGATGAAACCAAGATTGAACTCTCTGGCCTGAATGCTCTGGAAACCTGGCACCATCCCTACGGTGAAGCACGGTGGTGGCAGCATCATGCTGTGGGATGTTTTTCAGCGGCAGGGACTGGGAGACTAGTCAGGTTCGAGGCAAAGATGAATGGAGCAAAGTACATTGAGATCCTTGATGAAAACCTACTCCAGCTCAGGACCTCAGACTGGGGCGATGGTTCACCTTCCAACAGGACAATGACCCGAAGCACACAGCCAAGACAATGCAGGAGTGGTTTCAGGACAAGTATCTGAATGTACTTGAATGGCCCAGCCAGAGCCCAACATCTCTGGAGAGACCTGAAAATAGCTGTACAGCAACGCTCCCCATCCAACCGGACAGAGCTTGAGAGGATCTGCGGAGAAGAATGGGGGAAACTCCTCAAATACAGGTGTGGCAAGCTTGTAGCGTCATACCTAAGAATAATCGATGCTGTAATCGCTGCCAAAGGTGCTTCAACAAAGTACTGAGTAAAGGCTCTGAATACTTACGTAAATGGGAGATTTTATAAATTAGCAAAAATGTCTAAAAACCTATTTTTGCTTTGTCATTGTGGGGGATTGTTGTTAGATTGAGGGGTAAAAAACTATTGAATCCATTTTAGAATAAGGCTGTAACGTAGCAAAATGTGGAAATCAACAGAGTGGTATAGTTTTTGGGTGATTTAAATATTGACTGGCTTTCATCAAGCTGCCCACTCAAGAAAAAGCTTCAAACTGTAACCAGTGTCTGCAACCTGGTTCAGGTTATTAGTCAACCTACCAGTGTAGTTACAAACAGCACAGGAATGAAATCATGTTGATCACATCTTTACTAATGCTGCAGAAATGTGCTTTAATGCAGTATCCAATTCCATTGGTTGTAGCGATCACAATATAGAACACATATCTAGGAATACTAAAGTTCTAAATGCTGGGCTTAGTATAGTGTATAAGAGGTCATACAATACGTTTTGTAGTGATTCATATGTTGTTGGTGTAAAGAATGTTTTTTGGTCGGGGGTGTGTAATGAGGAGCAACCAGACACTGCACTTAACACATCCCTTTGGATTGATGAGGAATGGAAAAATGGTATGGTGGAGAGGGATGAGGCAAAAGGAATTGAAAATAAGTCACATAAATCATGTGACTAAACTGGATGAAAGAAGAAGAAACTATACTATGAAACAAACATAAATTATATAAAGAATGGTAGTAAAAAGCTTTGGAGCCTTAAATGAAATTCTGGGCATAAAGGCAAACTCAGCTCAGTCATCAATTGAATCAGATGGCTCATCCATTACGAACCCACTGATATTGGCAATTACTTTAAGGATTTTTTCATTGGCGAGATTAGCAAATTTAGGCATGAAATACCAGTAACAAACGCTGACACAACACATCCAAGTATAACTGATCAAATTATGAAAGACAAGCATTGTAATTTTGAATTCCATAAAGTGAGTGTGGAAGAGGTGGGGAAATTATTGTTGTCTATCAACAATGACAAGCCACTGGGGTCTGACAACTTTGATGGAAAATTACTGAGTATAATAGGGGATGATATTGCCACTCTTATTTGCCATATCTTCAATGGCAAATAAGAAAGTGTGTGCCCTAAGGCCTGGAAGGAAGAAAAAGTAGCCAACCAATCAGCCTGTTACCAACCCTTAGTAAACCTTTGGGAAAAATGGTGTTTGACCAGCTACAATGCTATTTTACTGTAAACAAATTGACAATAGACTTTCAGCACACTTATAGGGAAGGACATTTAACAAGCATGGCAGTTGGCTTCAGTTCAGCTTTTGACATTATCGAGCATAGCCTGCTGATGGAAAAACGTATGTATTAGGGCTTACACCCACTGCTATATTGTGGATAAAGAGTCACCTGTCTAACAGAACACAGAGTGTGTTATTTAATGGAAACCTCTCCAACATAATCCAAGTAGAATCAGGAATTCCCCAGGCAGTTGTCTAGGTCCCTTACATTTTTTCAATATTTACTAATGACATGCCACTGGCTTTGAGTAAAGCCACTGTGTCTATGTATGTGGATGACTCAACACTATACACGTCAGCTACTACAGCGAGTGAATCACTGTGACACTTAACAAAGAGCTGAAGTTAGTTTCAGAATGGGTGGCAAGGAATAAGTTAATCCTAAATATTTAAAAAACTAAAAGCATTGTATTTCGGACAAATCATCCACTAACCCCTAAAACTCAACTAAAACTTTTAATAAATAATGTGTCAATTGAGCAAGTTGAGGTGACTGAACTGCCTGGAGTAACCCTGGATTGTAAACTGTCATGGTCAAAACATGTTGATACAACAGTAACTAAGATGGGGAGAAGTCTGTCCATAATAAAGCGCGTATCTGCCATTTTAACAACACTATCAACCAGGCAGGTCCTACAGGCCCTAGTTTTGTCAGACCTGGACTACTGTTCGGTCGTGTGGTCAGGTGCCACAAAGAGGGACATCGGAAAATTACAATTGGCTTATAACAGGGCAGCATGGCCGGCCCTTAAATGTACACGGAGAGCTAACATTAATAATATGCATGTAAATCTCTCATTGATGGATTATTTTGTCTAGATTAATGACAAAAAAAAGACAATTCAATCTATTTCAATCCCACTTTATAACACAACTTGTGGAAAAAGTTGAAGAGGGTGTAGACTTTCTATAGGCACTGTATGTATCTAGCTTATGTAATTACATCTAGCTTATATCTTAGCTCATGTATTTGTATTTTAGCCAATTCTTCTGTGTCTTCGTTTTTTCCCTCCCATTTCTAATTGTGGCAGCAGATTTAGTTAAATGAAAATGTATGGCTCCATCTAACATCTGCTTCCAACTCACACCCTAAAACACCTAGATCCCCTGAACGCAGCTCACTCTCCAGATCCCAATCACCTGAATTCAAATCACCTGTTCACACACCTGTATGCCATTATCACACACTATTTAGTTCAGTTCTTTGCACCCCATCACTGTGAGGTATTGTTTGTTTTATTGTTTGTACCTTAGCCTATCAGATTTCCTGTTATCTACCTATTGCCTGATCTCCTGGATGACGTTACTAGTCTTTTCCTTGCCTGTACTGTTGCCTTTTTGGACCCCCTGTGTATGACCTTCTGCCTGCCCCTGGACCCAGCTACCTGCCTCCTCCTGTGGTCCTTTACAATAAACACCTGCTGCGCCCTGCGCTTGAAACCAGCTCTCTGTCTCACCTTGTGTTCACTACACCATCCCTACGGTCACAGATGACTTGGCTGTGGTATGAGAGTGTGTGTTGGTTCACAGGTCCAGTTGAAAAAGAAAAGGAGAGCCTCACACTCTAGGAGCTCTGATTCAATCATTTATTAACCAACATTTTGAGGGACAATCTGTCTTCATCATGGTATAATGACAAACACTGCGTGTCACTAGTTTATATGGTGTCAAAGGAAACACAGGTGTCTGTAATCATGGATATATTTGGTTTGATTCCATTGGTTGATTTATAGATAAATAGAACATATAAAATGCATGAATGAATAACATACGATCATAGGTACCATTTGGCTACATAGGCCTATAAATATTTACAATGGATAGTAGAATCACAGTAATCACAAGAATGGCTTCAGATCAAAGTCTACGTTGAGAGTGAAGGGAGCAAGGCTCTGTAAGTTAAAGATCCAGGCAGCCTCTCGTTTTAACAATACATTGTCAAGGTCACCCCCTCTCCTAGACAGGGTGATGGGTTCGATGCCGAAATAGCGAAGGGCCGAAATAGAGTGGTTCACTTCCATAAAGTGGGCCGCAGGTCCAGGACTTGATCACATTGGCTGGGTTGTCTGGGCTGATGCATATCTCTGAGCCACAGTTATTATGAAGACCCCAGGGTCAGGTGTTGTTGTACTGTTTGTGCATGTGTGTGCGATGGATGTAGCCAGCTGACAGCATCATTTTGTGTAGAGATTGTGTGTGCTTGCATTTATGTGTGTGTGTGCGCGCCTGTACGAGTGTGAGAAATAGAGGAAGCTAGCTGACAGCTAGCTCTCCTGAGAGCATCTCTCTCCTTTCTCTCATCCAGCCCCTCCCCCAGTCTCCTGTGTAACGACATTGAATAGATACAATAAGATACAATGAGATCCTCAATGGAATGACGGTGTGCATGAAGGTGTCAGATTAGATTAGAGAGTTTAATAGTCACATGTACAGGGTTGCAGATGTAATTACAAGGTACAGTGATGCAGGATACTGCAGGACAAACTGAAATAAAACAAATCAAATATAATATAAATAGATAAGAATAAAAATATAAATAATAATATAAACATATTAACAACTGTGGCAAGGATACATGTCCATTGGAGTGGGGGCATGTTTAAATGTCCATAGCTGGAGGAGCATGGGGGGATGGGGTAGGAAGACCGGGGAAGCAGGTGGCGGGACAAGGGGATTAGGTAGTTGACTAGTGGTGACTACTCAGCATGATAATGTCCATTGGGGTGGGGGCAGGAAGTTCGGGGAGGCCGGGGGAAGGCAGGGGGAGTAGGTAGTTGACTAGTGGTGACTACTCAGCATGATAATGTCCATTGGGGTGGGGGCAGGAAGTTCGGGAAGGCCGGGGGAAGGCAGGGGGAGTAGGTAGCTGACTAGTGGTGACTACTCAGCATGATCATGTCCATTGGGGTGGGGGCAGGAAGTTCGGGGAGGCCGGGGGAAGGCAGGGGGAGTAGGTAGCTGACTAGTGGTGGCTATTCAGCATGATAATGTCCATTGGGGTGGGGGCAGGAAGTTCGGGAAGGCCGGGGGAAGGCAGGGGGAGTAGGTAGCTGACTAGTGGTGGCTGTTCAGCAGACTGATGGTCTGGGGGTAGAAGCTATTGGCCAGTTTTACAGTCTTTTGCCATGATGCTCCTATACTGCCCACATCTGACTGATGGAAACAGGGAGAACAGGCCATGGCACAGGCGGCCGAGTTTCCTGATGATCTTGGCCTTTCTGTGACACCTGGTTTGTAGGTGTCCTGGAGGGCAGTGTACCCAATTGTGCGTTCGGCTGAGCGTACCACCCTTTGTAGCGCCTTTCGGTCCGCGGCGGTGGAGTTGCCGTATCAGGCTGTGATGCAACCCACAGTATGCTCTCGATGGTGCTCCTGTAGAACACTGTGAGGGCTCTCGTGGGACAGGCCGAATTTCTTCAGCATCCTGAAGTTGAAGAGTCGCTGTCATGCCTTCTTCACCACAGTGTCCAGTAGAGGGTGTGTGTGTGTGTGTGTGTGTGTGTTTGTGTTTGTGTATGCACACAGACATGCAAGACTTGTGCACATGGATTTGTATGAGTGTGCGTGCATATAGGAGTGTGTGCACAAGTGTATGAGTGTATTACATGTTATTTGATGTGTATTTAGAGTGCATACATGTTGTGTGTAAGTATGTACAGAAATGAAATGAATTTTAAAAAATCAATACGGAAACAACAAAAGAGAACAGAAACATAACACAATGAAACAAAACAAAAACACTAACAGCTGCAAAGTCTATCTCATGTCTCTCTGGTTGTGGCACAGGGTGACACATTTAGCTCCTGCTCCTCTCTGAGCAGGATGGGGGGGTTATGTACATCAGGGATCTGTTTAAATTTGGTATATATTTTTAGAAAGTATGGGTTGTATGTTTCCATTATGTTATCATACTGTGGGTTGGAACACAGGAAGTGCATCTCAGTTTATATTTGGTGTTGTCACGTTCTGACCTTAGTTCTTTTGTTATGTCTTTATTTTGGTCAGGGCGAGAGTTGGGGTGGGTTGTCTATGTGCGTTTTTCTATGTTGTGTTTTGCGCTTGGCCTGGTATGGTTCTCAATCAGAGGCAGGTGTTGTTAGTTGTCTCTGATTGAGAATCATACTTAGGTAGCCTTTTCCCACCTGTGTTTCGTGGGTGATTGTTTTATGTCTTTGTGTATGTCACCAGACAGGACTGTTTCGTTTCGTGCCATTCTCTTTGTTATTTTTGTTTGAGTGTTCTGTGTTTAATAAATTCATCATGAACAGGTACCACACTGCGCATTGGTCCTCAGATCCTTCATACTCCTCAGATGAGGACGACGAACATTACAGGTGTAAATCCAAATAGACCCCTTTCTGTGTTTGCAAACATTGTTGCACGAGGGCGATGCACACAAGTTGGTGGCAGAACAAGGGGAGTTCTTATAGCACACCAACAACAAACCCCATCTATTTACATGTTGGTTATGAGTGGATTATAATTGGATTTTGAAACGTATGAATCTCCTGCTTAACATAATATTTGTGTCACTTGAACTTGAACACTTGAACTTCAACCAGTAAAATGGCTCTTCAGCTATATTTTGTTTCAAGCTATATCAATGAGCATTAGCATTCTAGCTAACAACTTCAAGCTATATCAATGAGTGTTAGCATTCTAGATAACAACTTCAAGCTATATCAATGAGTGTTAGCATTCTAGCTAACAACTTCAAGCTATATCAATGAGTGTTAGCATTCTAGCTAACAACTTCAAGCTATATCAATGAGTGTTAGCATTCTAGCTAACAACTGCTGCATCCAAAATAGTTATTTTGCAAAGATCACAACCAAATATAACCTCAGTGAATGTTCAAGCAATAATCAAAACATCATTGTAAGCGTCAAGAAACCCCAAAAGTTATTTTGTTTAGAAGTAATAAAAATGTGAATCAAGGCTAAGTTGAATGGGCGCAAATGGTGATGGCTTTCTTACTGCTGCCAAGAATCGCGTGCATCTGTATGTGGCGTCAGTGTGTCGTGTACTGGAAAAGGATCTATACCTACATATTCGCTGATGTCTTGGCAGCCAAGATTTACCATGTCTTCCTCTTTTAATTTCCATACTGTATTCTGAGAGGGTTTTTCTTCCTTTTACATCATGGAGGCTAAAATGTAAATTTTCAATTTAGGGAGAGATAATCAAGTTTAGTTCGTAATTTAATTTAAAATGTTCAATTTTCATTGTAGTTGTTTTTCAATTTGAGGTCAATTGGTAGTGATCTTGGTTTTATAAATGAAACTTTTTTATGATTGGTCTTTAGTTTCAATGTTCTTAGTGAGCTGCAGAGCAAGCTGACCTAGGGGATCATCATCTCTCTCTCTCTCTCTCTCTCTCTCTCTCTCTCTCTCTCTCTCTTTCTCCCCAGCCTTGGTGGATGTGTCTAATGTTACAGTTGATTTACGGCTAGTGATTTAAGACGCCATTCTTGGTGCACTGATTAAAGGAAAGAAGGGAGTGTCATTTTGTTAGCCACAAATGGACAAATAGACAAACACATTGATGAACAAGAAACCACAACAAAGAGCAATATGAAACAAGAGTTTGAAACCATATCAACAACACTGTTCTGCTCTATGGTTGGGGTTTGTAGAACCTACTATCCATATACAACCTTTTATTAGGTTCACACCACTGCTGGAAATAAAGATGACCGATGGCAGAGGATTAGTTTTTATTTGGCTAGTCATAGTATTTTTCATTGTCTGCCTTTTTTTGGAGTGTTTTCCTACTGACCAAATAGCACATTTTACTGGACATGTGAAAGCTGCTCTCAAAGCTACCACCAGGTGGGGCAAGTCATCAGATAATATTTTCACATTTTTATTTATTTATTTTATTTTACCTTTATTTAACCAGGTAGGCAAGTTGAGAACAAGTTCTCATTTACAATTGCGACCTGGCCAAGATAAAGCAAAGCAGTTCGACAGATACAACGACACAGAGTTACACATGGAGTAAAACAAACATACAGTCAATAATACAGTATAAACAAGTCAATATACAATGTGAGCAAATGAGGTGAGAAGGGAGGTAAAGGCAAAAAAGGCCATGGTGGCAAAGTAAATACAATATAGCAAGTAAAACACTGGAATGGTAGTTTTGCAATGGAATAATGTGCAAAGTAAGCAGGTGGCTGTAATTAATTCAATAGAATGTATTTATATATCTATTATCTGTCATGATAATAGAGTCAATGGAATGTTTGAATGAAGATTTCATCCACATTAAACTAATTACATTACCTGCTGTGCCATTTTACCTTGTAATATCCTGCAGACACAGATTCTATAGCTACAGTACCCTGTGGTGTGTGTGTGTGTGTGTGTGTGTGTGTGTGTGTGTTTGTGTGTGTGTGTGTGCAAATGTCCTCTAGGGATCATGCCTGAGGAACAGTTATCTGTAATGTCAAGGCTACTGGAGGTATGGAGGAATCTATTTACTGTTTTCCTCATTCATTGGTATTAGATCATGTTTCATGTATTTTCCATCAGATTTTAATGTTAGAGTTGTTGGTTATTATATTGCAGAAGTGATGTGATATGCCTTTGCTTTTTCAGGTATTGAGTCATTTCAGTTACAGAATCAATGTAAGTGAACTTTTCTAAACAGAAATACAAATGGACTTAAATTGTTTGAGGTCAAATGGAAGACTAGACATTGTCATCCCCAATCTTCTTCCTTCTGACTGAACTTACCCTCCCAATAGTACGTAGGAAACAAGCACTGACCTACAAATTAAACCATTGTTTTGACCTACAAATTAAACCAAGACAGTAACTGAAAGGTCGCTGGTTCAAATCCCCGAGGTCACTACATGAACAATCTGTCAATGTGCCCCTGAGCAAGGCACTTAACATACAGTTGAAGTCGGAAGTTTACATACACCTAAGCCAAATACATTCAAACTCAGTTTTTCACAATTCCTGACATTCAATTCTAGTAAACAAATCCCTGTTTTAGGTCAGTTAGGATCACCACTTCATTTTAAGAATGTGAAATGTCAGAATAGTAGTAGAGAGAATGGTTTATTTCAGCTTTTATTTCTTTCATCACATTCCCAGTGGGTTAGAAGTTTACATACACTCAAGTAGTATTTGGTAGCATTGCCTTTACATTGTTTAACTTGAGTCAAATGTTTCGGGTAGCCTTCCACAAGCTTCCCACAATAAGTTGGGTGAATTTTAGCCCATTCCTCCTGACAGAGATGGTGTAACTGAATCAGGTTTGAAGGCATCCATGCTCGCACACGCTTTTTCAGTTCTGCCCACAGATTTTCTATGGGTTTGAGGTCAGGGCTTTGTGATGGCCACTCCAATACCTTTACTTTGTTGTCCTTAAGCCATTTTGACACAACTTCGGAAGTATGCTTGGGGTCATTGTCCATTTGGAAGACCCATTTGCGACCAAGCTTTAACTTCCTGACTGATGTCTTGAGATGTTGCTTCAATATATCCACATAATCTTCCTTCCTCATGCTGCCATCTATTTTGTGAAGTGCACCAGTCCCTCCTGCAGCAAAGCACCCCCACAACATGATGCTTCCACCCCTGTGCTTCACGTTTGGGACGATGCACTTCGGCTTGCAAGCGTCCCCCTTTTTCCTCCAAACATAACGATGGTCATTATGGACAAACAGTTCTATTTTTGTTTCATCAGACCAGAGGACATTTCTCCAAAAAGTACGATCTTTGTTCCCATGTGCAGTTGCAAACCATAGCCTGGCTTTTTAATGTGGTTTTGGAGCAGTGGCTTCTTCCTTGCTGAGCGGCCTTTCAGGTTATGTTGATATAGGACTCGTTTTTACTGTGGATATAGATACTTTTGTACCTGTTTCCTTCAGCATCTTCACAAGGTCCTTTGCTGTTGTTCTGGGAATGATTTCCACTTTTCGCAACAGTACGTTCATCTCTAGGAGACAGAACGCGTCTCCTTCCTGAGCGGTATGACGCCTGTGTGGTCCCATGGTGTTTATACTTACGTACTATTGTTTGTACAGATGAACGTGGTACCTTCAGGCATTTGGAAATTGCTCCCAAGGATGAACCAGACTTGTGGAGGTCTACAATTTTTTTTCTGAGTTCTTGGCCGATTTCTTTTGATTTTGCTAAAGAGGCACTGAGTTTGAAGGTAGGTCTTGAAATACATCCACAGGTACACCTCCAATTGACTCATATGATGTCAACTAGGCTATCAGAAGCTTCTAAAGCCATGACATCATTTTCTGGAATTTTCCAAGCTGTTTAAAGGCACAGTCAATTTAGTGTATGTAAACTTCTGACCCACTGGAATTGTGATACAGTGGATTATAAGTGAAATAATCTGTCTGTAAACAATTGTTGGAAAAATTACTTGTGTCATGCACAAAGTAGATGTCCTAACCGACTTGCCAAAACTATAGTTTGTTAACAAGAAATTTGTGGAGTGGTCGAAAAACGAGTTTTAATGACTCCAACCAAAGTGTATGTAAACGTCAGACTTCAACTGTAATTGCTCCTGTAAATCGCTCTGCTAAATTATTTAAAAGAACATGTTTAAACCAATGCAAACAATGATGTAAATATGTCATTGTGTAGAGAGATCTAAGTCTCCAGTGGCCAGATAAGCGTCGGTAGGACTATTATCTAATGATGATAAACACAGAGCGCACTGTAAAGCATCTGATCCGAAGCCTCAGGAAGAAGATCGATTATCTGCAGCTATCTGTTATACAATCACTATACGTTATGCATCATCTATCCGACTGACTTTGTTAAGCCAAGCGACCGCAGCTTTCCTTCCCCTTTTCTGTTTTCAGGCTGTAAACCCATTTTCCGCAACTGAAAACGTCCTTGCTAGTTTCAGAGGCAGTCAACCCGCCTGTCGAGTCTTGCACAGCGAACCGTAGATGGCGCGCGCCCAACTCGGTGTTTTTATTCGGTGGACAGGAGGAAACAGGGGCTCGCAGGGTGTCCCCACCACTCCTCCGTGAGATGCGCCAGAGAGCTCGCGGGAGGAGAGAGAGAGAAGAGGGTTGACAGTGGCGTCGCATCCGTCATTCTTCTCCTCCAGAATCCCTGACAACTTAAAACGGTAAGAAACAGGCTGGTTTCCTCGTGAAATGTTCTTGTTTTATGCGCGGCGATTTCTGTTTCTGACATTGTGTGATTGTGCTACATCAGCATTGCTTGCTGTTTGTGATTTCATGCTGGGTTTCTGTATAGCACTTTGTGACACCAGCTGATGTAAAAGGGCTTTATAAATACATTTGATTTGATTTGATTTGGTATGCAGACTGTCCAACGAGATGTTTCGCTGCTGGTAATCCCTCTTCAATTGAAGGCAGCGGTGTCACCTCTTATCCCCATCACTGCATGGCTACTACCATTAATAACCTATTGGGATATTAATAGCTGGACATGCTAGACGTGGTGTAATTATGTATTGAGATAAACTGATAGAGAGAGATAATGTTTCGAGCACCCTAATAGAATGCTGCCATGCCATACGAGACATGTTGAATGTTTCCATTTATTCCATTCCATTTATTATTTTATTATTTATTCCAGGCTATGTATTTGTTGATTGAAAACGTATATATATTTTGTTATTGATTTAGAGACGTGAATATTATTCTATTCAGTTAGCCTATATAAAATACAGACTTGATAAAGGGCACGCAAGTTGATGGAAACACAAGCATCAATTCCTAATGGCCTACTATTCAACGTAGACTCATTTCAAACGGCATTATTTTACAAATAAGTTAGTTGCCTCTGTTTAGGTCAAAACCCCTATTCTGAATAGGCTACTTCAGTTTTCAAAAACAGGAAGATAGAAAATTGTTTGCTAAATGTCGGGTCTTTCTGGGTTTAAATCAGCCTCTATTTCCAGTTCGCATATAGTATTTGTTTATCAATGAGTGAATAGCTAGGCTACTCGAGAATGGCGTCCTTGAGAGAAAGTGGATGTTAAAGTGAATACTGGCAGTCAGCGATGCTTTGCTCTGCTGCGGTGATGGTGAGTCAAACACAACAGCTCGCTGCTTGGCGGATGCGCTTGATCATACGTCACCTGGGCAACCGGTTCAGCACCATGGAGAGCGGAAAGAGGGTGGTGGGGGGGATCCTTGGGAGAACATTACTGTGGTTAGATTGGTGACACTCATAGTGCTGTATGATGGCTAAATGTAGTGAATATAACTCAGCATTAATTATACAAATTCTCATTTGCGTAATGGAACCTCTGCTAAGAGCCTTATGTAAGTAACATCTTATCCCATATCTGTAGTTAGCCCCACTGTAGCTATGTGTGTCTGTTTGATTATGCAAGATAACATGAGTCCTCTACAGCTTCTATTATGTTAGGTGTGGCATCTAATGAAGACAATTAGCACGAAGCCAGTGCAGCTGATAACGAAGGACTGATGGAAAGGTGTGAACTTGAAGTCTATATTATAGTCATAGATATAGACAAGCTGTTGAATAGAAAAACACATTTTCCACTGAGAAATACAGTAGAGGGAGAGTGTAGGGTCTAGTGGTTGAGCTAGTCTTAATTGAAAAAGGAAATTAAAATGTCCTTCTAATAATTGAAGTGTTGCAGGCTGCAATATGGCTGTGAACAGCTTAAATTATATTTATTAAAGACAAAATGCAATGTTTGATGACAGAGTAATTTCAGGTTTTATTATTATTATTGCGATATGTCTAAATAGATGGGTGAATTATGAAAGCAGAGAAGGTCCTTTCAGTGAGCCATCAAACATCCTCTACTAAAGGTCTGTGAGTGATGTTACATTAACGTGATTCAGACAACTAAATATTTACTCACAGATTGGAAGCGAGAGAGAAAGGAGGAGAGAGGGAACGAAGAGAGAAGAAACAGGAGAGAAGAAACAGGGATTCATTTAACACCATAACAGCAACAGCCATATTTCCCAGGGGGCATTGTTTTTTGGGGGGAAACATATAAGTTCAGAGAACAGAATTGAAGTCTGTAAACAACAGCTTCAACCCTTAAAACAATCACTACTGAGCAGAGGGAGAGAGAGATAGAGAGAGATGGGAAGAGAGATGGGAAGAGAGATGGGAAGAGAGACTGAGGGAGTAGAAAGGGAGATTGTTGTGTCATTTTTTTTTACATTCACACCTCTCTTTATTGAATGAGTATAGTGACTGTACCATGCTGTATTTATGATATAATATAAAACCCACCGTGGAGTTAACAGGATTACACTGCTGTTCATGTTGTACACACAAACACAGCTCTGCCTCTACTGACCCCACACCGCTCCTCACACACACAACCACTGGCACTGATTACTGTGGCAGTTACTGATGAGCTGTTACATTATAGCCTGGTTCTGCCCCTTTAAATTGGTTCAATACATAATAAAGTCTACAAGTACAGACCTGATTCAGGATTTGTGTTTAAAATAAACACAGCTGTGTTTGCCATCGTTCCCCAGGCCAAGGGAATTAGACCTGCTCCTCTCTCTCTCTCACTCTCTCTCTCTCATCTTGTTTTTTAGTAACACTAACAGCTGGGTACTGTAGTCAAACACAAACTGAGTTTTAACGGGACAGAATATACAGCTGCTGTGTGTGTGCGAGTCCGTTAGCTGTATGTCGGTATCTTACTATTGATATGGAGTGGGATGGAGATGGACAATGCAGCCTAAGGAGGGGATGGTGATGGTGTTAGCCATGGCAAGCCTCTCCACTCCACACACATGGACACACACACACCCACAGTGGTCCTCATTGAATTAGAAAGCTCTTCAGTCACAGTGTTTCATTCCCTCAGGGCTCTGGCTGCTGTTTCCTCCCTGGCTGTCTCACACGGTGGTGGGAGAATCCCATGTGTGACCACTCTCCGAGATGGCCTGTGTGATGGAGTCTGTCTGTGTGTGTTAGAGCTGAACCCAGTTAGTCAAGCTGAGGCTTGGCAGCAGATCAGACCAGGCATATCTAATTGGGATTGAAGCCCATGGAAGAACAGGCAGGAAATACAATTAGCTGCCTCTCTGCCTGCCTGCCTCTCTGAACAGAAGAGAGAGGGAGAGAGAACGGGAGAGAGAGAAAAGGATAGAGATAGAGCGAGGCAGAGGCAGAGGGAGAGAGAAAAAAGAGAGAGGGAGAGAGAGAGAAAGAAAGAGACAATTTCCCTCTTGAGGCTTTTAAGGCAGTGGGGGTTAGTTCTCCCAGCTATGTGTGTTGAACGTGCAATGTAATCTGTCTTTCATCTCTCTAACTTTCTTATGTTTTATATCTGTAAAAGAGGGACCTCAGTATTGACACGGTATGCATGTTCATAAAATATAATGACGCACCCGTGAATCAATCTAATGAACATAATGCAAAAATCCCCATTAAATTCTGTCAGTTTAAGCTAGAGATATAAAAACATGTTTTGCCTATGTCGGCCGTCCGCATCTGCTGTGGAAAGTGGCAGCACAACAGCACTGTTTGTCAGACCAGGAGACGTCTTCTCACAAAAACATTTGTAGCCTCCGAACGGTTTGGCCTACTAATATGACCTCTATAAGAAATGACACTCTCAGGAATATGATAACTGTCACAGGACTCCTCTGAAGGTAACCCGGTACCGGTTTAAAAAATGAATGGAATTATGGAGGTAGATTTGTTTCAACAAAAAAAGAGGTTAAATGTGTCCAGCAAACAAAAATATTTCCTGAGCTTTCTTAGATCTCCTAGATATAGAACAGACAATTCAAAACCTTATTCCTCATTATGTTTTGGGGGGGTCTGTTTTTCCATGTATGAATGTGTTTCTATGGGCTTTAGTAGTAAGGCCCAAATTCAATATTTTATCAAATAATTAGTGTATATATTTTTTGATACCTATAGGGGTCCTAAAATTCAAAATCAAATAGCTAAATGATCCATGGTATGACCTTCTTAAAACAATTCCATATGTTAGCTCAGTCACATTTTCTTTTGGTTGAAGTTATTTTTATTTCTGTAGAATAGAGCAGTTATTTCCTTAGAGTAGAGCAGTTATTTCTGTAGAGTAGAGTAGTTATTTCTGTAGAGTAGAGCAGTTATTTCGGTAGAGTAGAGCAGTTATTTATGTAGAGTAGAACAGTTATTTCTGTAGAGTAGAGCAGTTATTTCTGTAGAGTAGAGTAGTTATTTCTGTAGAATAGAGCAGTTATTTATGTAGAGTAGAGCAGTTATTTCTGTAGAGTAGAGCAGTTATTTCTGTAGAGTAGAGCAGTTATTTCTGTAGAGTAGAGCAGTTATTTCGGTAGAGTAGAGCAGTTATTTCTGTAGAGTAGAGTAGTTATTTCTGTAGAGTAGAGCAGTTATTTCTGTAGAGTTGAGCAGTTATTTCTGTAGAGTAGAGCAGTTATTTCTGTAGAGTAGAACAGTTATTTCTGTAGAGTTGAGCAGTTATTTCTGTAGAGTAGAACAGTTATTTCTGTAGAGTTGAGCAGTTATTTCTGTAGAGTAGAACAGTTATTTCTGTAGAGTTGAGCAGTTATTTCTGTAGAGTAGAGCAGTTATTTCTGTAGAATTGAGCAGTTATAGTTAATTGGCTGTGGTCTAGCACAGTGCCTTTTCAATCTGGTTTAAATCCTATTTTCCTTTAAAATGGAGAGAATACTGTGGCAAAAGACTGAGGCTGATCTTTTGAGGGGTAATTTTCCACTTCTCCCGTGATATTTGAGTCCTTTAACTAGGCTAGGGTATGGCTGGCTGTTTGTATGTGTGTGTTTATGTGTGCGGTGTGTTTTCTGAGTCTTGCTTTCCTGTTTCAGTAAGTTCATCAATACCTGGACTGTCTTCATTTGTCTTTGGAGTGAGGTGTGTGTGCATGCAGTGTTTAAAGTTGAAATGTTTTTTTTGTCACGTGCACAGGATACAGCAGGTGTAAATCAGTACAGTGAAATGCTTACTTGCAAGCTCTTTCCCAATTATGCAATATTCAATATCAAGTTAAGAAGAAAAAATATAAAGTAAGAAAACACGAGAAATAAGATAAACACAATAATGCAAGCTATAAACAGTGCCAGTGCCAGTACCATAATTACACATTTTCGGGCCTTCCTCAGACACCGCCTGGTATGAATGTCCTGAATAGCATGAATATCCTGAATAGCTGGGAGCTCGCCCCCAGTGATTGTGCTGGGCCATTCGCACCTCGCTCAGTAGAGCCTTGCGGTCGAGGGGGGTGCAGTTGCCAAACCAGGTAGTAATGCAGCGGGTCAAGATGCTCCCGATAGTGCATCTGCACTCCTTGTGTGTATGTGCCATATTAGAGGGGTTAAACAGGGGTTTCGTAGATAAGGATCAGATTCTTGCTCTTCCTCGTACTGGAGAAGAATAGAGAACGACTGTTGGA
Source organism: Oncorhynchus kisutch (assembly GCF_002021735.2). NCBI lineage: Eukaryota > Metazoa > Chordata > Actinopteri > Salmoniformes > Salmonidae > Oncorhynchus > Oncorhynchus kisutch. The sequence goes on along the minus strand of NC_034175.2, from coordinate 57,745,022 downwards.
TACAGACAGATGTTAGGAGATAGGGGACTGCTCATCTCCCTCCTCTATCCACTACTGTTAGTTGATGTGCTTTCTCTCTCACAGTCATCATCCACACACACAAATACTGACCCACTTCCCCTGTGGTCATCTTATGATGACAGCAGAAGCCATCATGAGTGGGGTTTGATACGTATCTATCTAACATTCATCTTGGGTGTAACACACACATCTATTTCACCAGTCAGATTAGCCTTGGTGCTGTTTTTTCTCTCCCTTTGATGCGTTGCTAGAAATAGAAATACAATATTCTGGGTTGTTCCGTGGGAATCCTTATAAGAACATTCAGTCCCAGATGTTTTTAACATTTCATTCTTCAAGGCATGCATTTTGTTGTTAGAAAGAGGCTGCGAAGAGGGTTTGCAATGGTTTTACTGACATGTGGAGGTATTATTAGTATGATAGATGTTTAGAAATATTTCACAAGTTGTTGGACAGAATAAGTACCATGAATACAGTGGAAGACATTTTCAGTTAATTAAAGAAAGGACCTTAGTTGTCCCCTCTGTGGTGACCATTGGCCAACCAAGCCATCTTAAGGGTTTGGTACCTGTTCTCTCTCTACTGGCTAGACAGGGACTGCCATACATACTGCAGCGCATCTGAGGGTATCACACTGTTGGGATAACTCAAAGTTGTATGTGTGTGTGCATGTACAATACCAGTCAAAAGTTTTAGAACACCTACTCTTTCAAGGGTTTTTATTTTGGACTATTTCCTACATTGCAGAATAATAGTGAAGACATCAGAACTATGAAACAACACATATGGAATGATGTAATAACCAAAAAAGTGTTAAACAAATAAAAATATATTTTATCTATTTTATCCACCCTTTGCCTTGATGACACCTTTGCACACTCGTGGCATTCTCTCAACCAGCTTCATGAGGTGGTCACCTGGAATGCATTTCAATTAACAGGTGTACCTTGTTAAAAGTTCATTTGTGGAATTTCTTTCCTTCTTAATGCGTTTGAGCCAATCAGTTGTGTTGTGACAAGGTATGGGTGGTATACAGAAGATTGCACTATTTGGTAAAAGACCAAGTCCATATTGTGGCAAGAACAGCTCAAATAAGCAAAGAGAAATGACAGTCCATCATTACTATAAGACATGAAGGTCAGTCAAGTTTCTTCAAGTGCAGTCACAAAAACCATGAAGCGCTATGATGAAACTGGCTCTCAGGAAAAGAAGATCAAGAGTTACCTTTGCTGCAGACGATAAGTTCATTAGTTACCAGACTCAGAAATTGCAGCCCAAATAAATGCTTTACAGAGTTCAAGTAACAGACACATCTCAACATAAACTGTTCAGAGGAGACGGCGTGAATCAGGCCTTCATGGTCATATTGCTGCTAAGAAACCACTACTAAAGGACTCCAATAATAAGAAGAAACTTGCTTGGGCCAAGAAACACGAGCAATGGACATTAGACCGGTGGAAGTCTATCCTTTGGTCTGATGAGACCAAATTTAAGATTTTTGGATCCAACCACCGTGTCTTTGTGAGACGCAGAGTATGTGAACGGATGATCTCCGCATGTGTGGTTCCCACCGTGAGCCATGGAGGAGGAGGTGTGATGGCGTGGGGGTGCTTTGCTGGCGGCACTGTTGGTGATTTATTTACAATTCAAGGCACACTTAACCAGTATGGCAACCACAGCATTCTGCAGTGATACGCCATCCCATCTGGTTTGCGCGTAGTGGTACTATCATTTGTTTTTCAACAGGACAATGACCCAACACACCTCCAGGCTGTGTAAGGGCTATTTGATCAAGAAAGAGAGTGATAGAGTGCTGCGTCAGATTACCTGGCCTCCACAATCACCCAACCTCAACCCAAAAGGTTGAGTTGGACCGCAGAGTGAAGGAAAAGTAGCCAAGAAGTGCTCAGCATATGTGGGAACTCCTTCAAGAATGCTGGAAAAGCATTCCAGGTGAAGCTGGTTGAGAGAATGCCAAGACTGTGCAAAGCTGTCATCAAGGCAAAGGGTGGCTACTTTGAACAATCTCAAATATAAAATATATGTTAATTTGTTGAACACCTTTTTGGTTACTACATGATTCCATTTGTGTTATCTCATAGTTTGATGTGTTCACTATTATTCTACAATGTAGAAAATGGTAAAAAATAAATAAAAACCCTTGAATGAGTAGGCGTGTCCAAAATTTTGAATGGTACTGTATGTTTGCATGCATAGGTGCGTGCATGTTTGTCTGTTTTGGGTTCACTCCAAGGTTTGGTTAGTGTAGCATCATATAAAACGTCCCGATCAGTAAAGATCCATGTTAGACTGAGGCCAGAACATTTAGGGATGTTCATGATGTTATGATATGTCAGGACTGTGGTATGGAGAGTGCAGTGTGTGAGTAAAATATCAACAAATTCAGACAAAGACAGTCCAACAGTCCAACACCTACTTATGGAAAGAATGATTCCACTGCTACAGTGTATTTGTCCCGTGCGCCGACTACAACAGGTACAGTGAAATGCTTATTTACAGGCTCTAACCAATGGTGCGGGAAAAAAAGGTGTGTGTGTGTGTGTGTGTGTGTGTGTGTGTGTGTGTGTGTGTGTGTGTGTGTGTGTGTGTAGGTAAGTAAAGAAATAAAACAGTAAAAAGACATTTGAAAAACGAGTAGCAAGGCTACATACAGACACTTGTTAGTCAGGCTTATTGACGTAGTATGTACATGTAGATATGGTTAAAGTGACTATGCATATATGATGAACAGAGAGTAGCAGAAGCGTAAAAAGAGGGGTTGGCAGGTGGTGGGACACAATGCAGATAGCCCGGTTAGCCAATGTGTGGGAGCACTGGTTGGTCGGCCCAATTGAGGTAATATGTACATGAATGTATAGTTAAAGTGACTATGCATATAAGATAAACAGATAATAGCAGCAGTGTAAAAGAGGGGTTGGGGGGGGGCACACAATGCAAATAGTCCGGGTAACCATTTGGTTACCTTTTCAGGAGTCTTATGGCTTGGGGGTAAAAACTGTGTGAAGCCTTTTTGTCCTAGACTTGGCACTCCAGTACCGCTTACCATGCGGTAGTAGAGAGAACAGTCTATGACTGGGTTGGCTGGGGTCTAAGACAATTTTTAGAGTCTTCCTCTGACACCGCCTGGTGTAGAGGTCCTGGATGGCAGGCAGCTTTGCCCCAGTGATGTACTGGGCCGTACGCACTACCCCCTGAAGTGCCTTGCGGTCGGAGGATGAGTAATTGCCGTACCAGGCAGTGAAGCAACCGGTCAGGATGCTCTCGATGTTGCAGCATATGTGTGTCTGTGTGTGCATGTTACTGCTTATGTGTTTTTATTGTGTATTTCTCTGTGTGAATACTGGCGTGTGTATTTATCTGTGTGAATACTGGCGTGTGTATTTATCTGTGTGAATACTGGCGTGTGTATTTATCTGTGTGCGTGTGTGTCTGCACAGCGGTAGTACATTGAGCCAGTATAGAGACAGTGAGGGATGTGTCCTTATTACAGGCCAGTCTACCAGTGGGAACAAAGAATGATCATTGCAGTCAGTCTGTAACACTGGGAACAAGCTGCCTCTCTCTGCTAGCCTGACAGAGACATACACTGCTGCTGTCACTACACTGACTGGGCTTGACTGCTGGAATAGCCTCAATCTTTCTCTTTCCATCCCATACAAATGTTGAATCGAAAGAGATGGAAGTACTGCAGCATGCCTGTATTGTGAGAGGTGTAGGTTTTTATTAAAACAATTATTAAGGGAGGAAGATGAGAACAGTCTCATTAGCATGGTGCTATCCAGGATTAGGGCAATCATCCCGAGAAACAGACTGACTACCTGAAGCAGCCACATTGATCTGCTCTCCTCTCTCGGATCCTCTGTCTCTGCAACCCATCCCCCATCCCCCTCTCCTTCCCCATCCCCCTCTCCTTCCCCATCCACCTCTCCTTCCCCATCCCCCTCTCTTTTCTCTCACCATCCTCTCTCCCACTCCTTCCTCTCTCCTATCCTCATCCCTCTGTCCTCTGTGTCCTTGGGTGGAGAGGGACTGGCTGGGAGAAGGCACTGAGATATTTAGGCGGAAAGCAGGTTGAAGCTCAGTGTTAAATTCAAATCTCCCTACTATTATATCAAAGGCAATATGACACCAATCTCAATGAAATTTGCAAATTAACTTGATTGGCTAGCAACTCGGTCAATCAGCAACTCAACAACACAAACAATGCGCCGCCTGCACCAGCCAGGCAGCAGCCAGAGAAGATAAGAAGTGGTTGAGGACAAACCTAGGCTATAGATATCTATATCTTGCTATTCAAGCTGAGGTTAATCAATAAATGCATACAGATAAATTGTTCGACATGAAAATGTTGTTGTTATTATTAGTGAGCTGAAAGTGGTTTTGTTTTGATTAGCTAACGCAACGTTATACCACAGATAGAATACCAGTCAGATGAGAGTTGGCAGGCTAGCTAACCAACAAATATATATAAGGCTGAAGTCATCTGTGTAAACAAACAAGGAAGCTAGCGAATGTCCTTGCCTGCTATAGCCAGTTAGCTAGCTAACTAGTTAACAAGTAACAACCCAATGTTGACAATAACTGATATCCCACATTCTTCCAAAGCATAGGTACTATAGCTAGCTAGCTAAGTAAAGTTCATAGTCAACACCAAACTTTGGGAAATTGACACGGTGCTAATTCATAATACATCATGCAATGGGCATTGTTCATTTAACGTTCGCTTCTCCATACAGTCAAATTGGCTTGCTTGTTAACGTTACGTGTGCAATCAGATTTCGGCATTTAACATAACAGCTGCTAGCTAGCTAGCCTCGACCAAGATCAGCCGTGCCTCTCCCGAACACAAACTGTTGCTGATAAAAATAAGAAGCAGTTAGCTAGCTAGCACACCAGACAGACATGTTGTATTCGACGATCCAAAGCTAACGTTAGCTAGCGTTACTAACCTTACCTTATGCATTAATTAAGTCCTCTCCCTCCTCTCTAAATGCAATTTTCTTCTTGTCATTATAATCCAAATTTGCACTGATTGATCAATACAGTATCAAGTTACTTTTCAGTGTGTTTGTAACGGCGTTCTTCGTTTGTCGAAAGAGAGTCGGACCGAAATGCAGCGTGGTGGTTACTCATGTTCTTTAATGGAAAAAGTGACGATACATGAAATAACTAAATAAATACAAAAACAACAAACGGAACGTGAAACTTATTACAGCCTATCTGGTGAAACTACACAGAGACAGGAACAATCACCCACGAAAGACAAAGCGAAACTCAGGCTACCTAAATACGGTTCCCAATCAGAGGCAACGAGAATCACCTGACTGCTGATTGAGAACCGCCTCAGGCAGCCAAGCCTATACAACACCCCTAATCAGCCGCGATCCCAAATACTACAAACCCCAATACGAAATACAACACGTAAACCCATGTCACACCCTGGCCTGACCAAAATATATAACGAAAACACAAAAACCTAAGACCAAGGCGTGACAGTGTTCCTAAAAATCGAAATTCGCACTTTGTGTGAGTGCACCCAGTTTAAACAAAAACATAATTGCTTGCTAGCACAACCGCACTGTGCGCAGTAAAAAGAAAATGCCATACTTGCTAACCTGGTTAGAGCTAACTCTAGAAATTAGACTGTTTTCAACACATCAACTGTTTTAGATCATTCCTTTTTAACCAAGCAAGATAAATACATGTTCAGTCAGTACCGAGTGAATGAACAACAAAAACATTGTGCAACAAAAGCTTCCTGTCATCACCAGACTGTTCATGTAACTAGTGTCAAGTTATTATGTTTAAAACAAGGTTCGTAGCGTGACAGTTAGTGCCACTGCCTTGGGAACTGCAGGTCCTGAGTTCCCCTCTCGGAGGATACATTTTGACAAATTCTCTTTAGTGTATGGTTTTGACACACAGTGCTTATTCACATTTATTACATGGCTCTTAGAAGGGCCTTTAGGTTCTTGGAGTGGCAGTGAGTGTGGTTGTGTGTACAACTGAGTGCGTCTTGCCAGAACGGAGGAGAGACCAGCTCTCAGACCCTCAAGGAAGAAAGAGGTCGTTGCCCTCATCCGTGAGATGCACACCATCCCTACAGTACTGCCCAGGGACACAGGGCTTTATGGCAGCGTGGCGGATTGTGGGCATGTGCCTGTCACTGAGAAATGCAACTGGCCCATGTGGAACCGACAAACAACATATGCCAATTCAAATGCACGCAGTACACATGGTACTTCGCACACTATCAATACTTAAAATATTTGTTCTGTTCCAAATCTGTGAGTACTCCCAAATGTTTTCATATTTATACTGATATTTATAAATGAGGACATGTGTGCTCTTTTACTGGAGTTGGATAACTGTGTACAGCATTACTTAGGACATTTGTAGCTGAAGTTTTGTCTTCAACCAGCACCTATCCAATTTCAGATTTGTAAATATGTCTATACTTTTTCTTAAGAGTTTTGTACTTGTCTAATGACTGTACTTGTCTAATTACAGATGCACAAATATCATACCCCCAAGACATGCTAACCTCTCACCATTACAATAACAGGGAGGCTAGCTTTTTTGGGGGGGTATGCGTCTGTAACTTTCTCACTTATCATTATTCACGATTCATTCAGGATTATTCGTAATCATAGTAGCATCCACATTAATCTATTTTTATTTAACCTTTATTGAACTAGACAAGTCAGTTAAGAACAAATTTACAATGCCGGCCTACCTCGCCAAACCCGGACAATGCTGGGCCAATTGTGCGCCACCCCATGGGACTCCCAATCACGGCCAGATGTGATACAGCCTGGATTCAAACCAGGGACTGTAGTGACGCCTCTTGCACTGAGATGCCGTGCCTTAGACCGCTGATCCACCCAGGAGCAGTGATGTAGCATATCATGGTCCTATTGACAATAAAAGTCACTCCTAAATGACACCATACATTATTTACCATTCATTTCTATTGGGCACAAAATACTCTGAAACACAACCAAAACAAACAGAAAATGCATCCAACAAATGTGTAGAGTCACAAGCTTGATGTAGTCATAGCGTGCTACGAATATGGGACCAAATACTTCACTTTGTACTACTTCAATATACTGTACATATAACTGAATTTGTCCCAATACTTTTGGTTCCCTAAAATGGGGGACGATGTACAAAAAGTGCCGTGATTTCTAAACGGTTTACTGGATATGGATGAAAACACCCTCAAATTAATGCTGTCAGTCTACACTTTCACCGCATAGTCACTGTTTGATTTCAAATTGAAATGTTTGGAGTATAGAGCCAAAATAAGAAAAACTGCTTCACTGTCCCAATAATTACATAGAGCATCGTATGTATATCATTTGTATATATCATTTGTATATATTTTTAGATAGGCTTAGTGTAAATTTGTTGCGTCACCATATTTATTGCAAAAATAAATCCAAGTACAAACATAACTTTAAGCTACACATTATTTTGACAGAGGCAATGAACTGTCTGTTGATCAGCACAGCAACTGATAAAACATAACCAAACACAAGTGGTTTTGAACTTATGTCAATATTACACAGATAAGCTAACAGTTACAGAAATCAGGACTGCTGACAGGCTCTATCTGAGCTACTGTGTCCAACACACCACCACCCGTTGTTATGTTGGGCACCTGCTGAACAAACAAATCATGTAATTATGTTTAGCTAAAATAAAGGTTTAAGGACATACAGGAATGCACCACATTACTACAAGACAAAACAGCTCAATCAAGCCGGATGGTCTAGTATAAAAGTCAAGTTTGCTTCCATTTAATAATGATAAGGTCTTACTGTGGTGTGTGAAGACTCCAATATTTGACCTTGTATTCAGTACAAATCAATCATTGTGGAAGCACCTCCTCTAAGAGTCTGAACTAGGCTGTTTGAGAAGGTTTGAATACTAAGCAACCTGCCTACACATAGTTTGAAGTACAATACCAACATACGTGTAGCTACTGTAGTATGTCAAAGCTGTGTGCTGGAAAACCTTGGTAGAGCATGGGTGGCATAGGCATTGTGGTGCCTGTGAATTTCCTTTCTTTTTTGGCTTCAGACCAATGCCTATTCTCACTTAAACATGTTGTTTGTTGTTGTTTTATAATATGCTATATAGCGTAAGACAGGGACAGGGGCAGCCAAAGGTGGTGTGTGTGTGTGTGTGTGTGTGTGTGTGTGTGTGTGTGTGTGTGTGTGTGTGTGTGTGTGTGTGTGTGTGTGTGTGTGTGTGTGTGTGTGTGTGTGTGTGTGTGTGTGTGTGTGTGTGTGTGTGCGTGTGTGTGTGTGTGTATGTGTCTGTGTGTGTGTGTGTGTCAGAGCCCCACAGAGCCCTGCATGCTGCTGTGGGTTGATGGGATGTCTCTGGACAGTAATGGACGGTGAGAAAGGAAGCAATCATCGTGCCTGTCTGTCTTTTCTATGATTGTGTGTGTGGCAATGATAGTTTCTGTGAGCCGAAATAATCTGTGGCTGTCTTTCCAACCAGCGTGCATGAACAGGGCAAACTGAAGATGAACAATAGTCAGCAACTCTCCAACAAGAGAGGACAATCGACTTGTCTTCAAAAATATATACAGTGCCTTGCGAAAGTATTCGGCCCCTTTACTTTCAGTGCAGCAAACTCTCTCCAGAAGTTCAGTGAGGATCTCTGAATGATCCAATGTTGACCTAAATGACTAATGATGATAAATACAATCCACCTGTGTGTAATCAAGTCTCCGTATAAATGCACCTGCACTGTGATAGTCTCAGAGGTCCGTTAAAAGCGCAGAGAGCATCATGAAGAACAAGGAACACACCAGGCAGGTCCGAGATACTGTTGTGAAGAAGTTTAAAGCCGGATTTGGATACAAAAAGATTTCCCAAGCTTTAAACATCCCAAGGAGCACTGTGCAAGCGATAATATTGAAATGGAAGGAGTATCAGACCACTGCAAATCTACCAAGACCTGGCCGTCCCTCTAAACTTTCAGCTCATACAAGGAGAAGACTGATCAGAGATGCAGCCAAGAGGCCCATGATCACTCTGGATGAACTGCAGAGATCTACAGCTGAGGTGGGAGACTCTGTCCATAGGACAACAATCAGTCGTATATTGCACAAATCTGGCCTTTATGGAAGAGTGGCAAGAAGAAAGCCATTTCTTAAAGATATCCATAAAAAGTGTTGTTTAAAGTTTGCCACAAGCCACCTGGGAGACACACCAAACATGTGGAAGAAGGTGCTCTGGTCAGATGAAACCAAAATTGAACTTTTTGGCAACAATGCAAAACGTTATGTTTGGCGTAAAAGCAACACAGCTCATCACCCTGAACACACCATCCCCACTGTCAAACATGGTGGTGGCAGCATCATGGTTTGGGCCTGCTTTTCTTCAGCAGGGACAGGGAAGATGGTTAAAATTGATGGGAAGATGGATGGAGCCAAATACAGGACCATTCTGGAAGAAAACCTGATGGAGTCTGCAAAAGACCTGAGACTGGGATGGAGATTTGTCTTCCAACAAGACAATGATCCAAAACATAAAGCAAAATCTACAATGGAATGGTTCAAAAATAAACATATCCAGGTGTTAGAATGGCCAAGTCAAATTCCAGACCTGAATCCAATCGAGAATCTGTGGAAAGAACTGAAAACTGCTGTTCACAAATGCTCTCCATCCAACCTCACTGAGCTCGAGCTGTTTTGCAAGGAGGAATGGGAAAAAATGTCAGTCTCTCGATGTGCAAAACTTATAGAGACATACCCCAAGCGACTTACAGCTGTAATCGCAGCAAAAGGTGGCGCTACAAAGTATTAACTTAAGGGGGCTGAATAATTTTGCACGCCCAATTTTTCAGTTTTTGATTTGTTAAAAAAGTTTGAAATATCCAATAAATGTCGTTCCACTTCATGATTGTGTCCCACTTGTTGTTGATTCTTCACAAAAAAATACAGTTTTATATCTTTATGTTTGAAGCCTGAAATGTGGCAAAAGGTCGCAAAGTTCAAGGGGGCCGAATACTTTCGCAAGGCACTGTATTTACTTTTTAGAACCAATACGTTTCGCCTTCATCAGTGAAACAGGTTTTTGTTACTGTTAAATTCCCTGCTACCACCACCCTTCATCTTAAACCGCATTACAGTGGAGGGCAGTTATGACCAGAGGGGATGAATGGATAAAAGAGGTATGACCCAAAACTGGTAATGGACTAAAATAGGTCATCTTTCTATAGCTCTGTTTTTCTCTTTTAGGCTAGATACTTCCTCTTTCTTAGTTTTTCTGATGGCTACACTATCCTTTTAACTATAATTGTGTTTTCAGGATTCACACACACATAAACACACGAACGCAGGCAGACAGGCACACACACACACACACATACACGCATGCACACACACACACACACACGCACGCACGCACGCACACACACACACACACACACACACACACACACACACACACACACACACGCACACACGCACACACGCACACACACACACACACACACACACACACACACACACACACACACACACACACACACACACACACACACACACACACACACACACACACACACACACACACACACACACACACACACACACACACATGCACACTGTGCTTGGGCAGGCTGTTTCAGTGGTCCAGTGGGATGCTAGCATCAGGTGAGTCAATATTTGGAATTTATTCAACCAATACGTGGATGAGACTATAACTATCAGTCATCTGGAGCAGGTTAACTACAGATACATGTGTTTAACATAATAATCTGACAACATCATTTTATAACCATAAACATATATTTTATAGCATCATAAAGTAGTAATATATATGCCTTCATGTGAAAGGTTATTTAGCTAGTGAACTGAACATTTATTTTGAGTTGATAATATGAAAACCTAATTCTATGTCCATTAAAAAGCTATTTATTAGTATCGTAAATTGTACTCAAGCATAAGTATTGTTGCCTGTAAAATGTTCCCACACAGCCTCTCGTTGCTAAGCGGGGCGATCAGCAGGCAGAGGGAGGTGATGTTACCTGTCACAACTCACACTCCTTTCTTGGAAATTCTGAATTAATGTTGCTTAGCAACAGGAGGAGACGGTCATGTGCTGTGTGTGACGGTTGACTTTGTAATTCGATTGATCTTTGCCTTCACCAACTTATCTTATTAAGACACTATAGTAAGGGTAGAGGCTAGAGGTGGATGTGGTATTGGGCTGATCTCCAGGTACACGATGTTTCCAGGAATCCAAGCCAGTCACTCAGTATTAGCTGAGTTGTTGTGTTGCTGTGAGAGGAGAGATAAGGACTGTTCGATATAGACAGGAGATAGGGGACCGATCATCTCCCTCTTCTATCCACTATCATTAGATGATGTGCCTACTCTCTCACAGTCCTCCCTCAGGACACACACTGAGTGTTTAGTTTTATTTCACCTCCCTCCCTCAGTCTCTCTCTCTCTCCCTCCATCCCCCCTCTCTCCGTCTCCATCTCTCTCTCTCGCTCCCCCTCTCTCTCAACCTTTAAGGGAAGCTCCAGGTAGCTACTAAACTCACTCTCTGGCTAATTTCTCTGACATTTAGAATAATTACTCGTCGTCAGAGCGTATCAGCGTGTTAAAATGTTTACTGGTCTAGTTAGAGCTGTTTTTCATGGGGTTGACACGATTACTCAAGGCTTTTAACATGAACTATAAAAACAATCAAATGCAGCCGTTTGAAAGAAAGCTCCTCTCTTAGCCATAGTGATTTAAATGTAGTGTTTAGACGTGCCAGTTTTGTAATCACTAACAGTTCATTATGATTTGACAGAGGTGAACAGAGGTGAGTGTTGTTTTGTAATTATTTGTTTGAATGGTTTCTTACTGTTTGTGCGTGTGTGTGTTAATGTGCCAAACTCCTCTCAGTTAGTGTGTGTGTGTGTTTTTTTTCTCTCCAGTGAATGTTGTGTTTGTGTGTGTGTGACCTCTCCAGTGAGTGTGGTGTCTCCTCATTAATGTTGCATCAGTCTCCTGTGATGTGCTGTAAAGTGCTAAGGGTTGAGCTTATCCTCCCCAGCAGCTCCCCAGCACAGAGAGGGTGTGTGTGTGTGTGTGTGTGTGTGTGTGTGTGTGTGTGTGTGAGAGAGAGAGAAATCTGTACCCGAATATCAGAGAACCTCTAGTGCTGTAGTGGGGGATGACACATTCTCATGCTCTTGCACACACACACACACACACACACACACACACACACACACACACACACACACACACACACACACACACACACACACACACACACACACACACACACACACACACACACACACACACCAGTGTGTGGCGAGGGTAGATGTTTTCCATTGTGTCTAATGAATGTGGAGTGGTACAGTGATATCCAGCTGAAACAGGAATAGTTAAACATTTAATGACTTCTGCAGGAGGCTGTGATTTCAATTGAAACAGTTGAGTGCGCAGGGCAAAATCTCTAATCCCCTTTATTGGAGGAGCTCTTAGTTACTTTCCTCCCCCGTAAAACTGTAAAGGAGTGGAGGAGAGGGGAGGAGGAGACGGGAGGAGGAGGAGAAGGGTGGTGGAGACGGGAGGAGGAGGAGAGGGGAGGAGGAGACGGGAGAAGGAGGAGAGGGGAGGTGGAGGAGGAGACGGGAGGAGGAGGAGAGGGGAGGAGGAGACGGGAGGAGGAGGAGAAGGGTGGTGGATACGGGAGGAGGAGGAGAGGGGAGGTGGAGGAGGAGACGGGAGGAGGAGGAGAGGGGAGGTGGAGGAGGAGACGGGAGGAGGAGGAGAGGGGAGGAGGAGACGGGAGGAGGAGGAGAAGGGTGGTGGAGACGGGAGGAGGAGGAGAGGGGAGGAGGAGACGGGAGGAGGAGGAGAGGGGAGGAGGAGACGGGAGGAGGAGGAGAGGGGAGGTGGAGGAGGAGACGGGAGGAGGAGGAGAGGGGTGGTGGAGACGGGAGGAGGAGGAGAGGGGAGGTGGAGACGGGAGGAGGAGGAGAGGGGAGGAGGAGACGGGAGGAGGAGGAGAGGGGAGGAGGAGACGGGAGGAGGAGGAGAGGGGAGGTGGAGGAGGAGGAGACGGGAGGAGGAGGAGAGGGGAGGTGGAGACGGGAGAAGGAGGAGAGGGGAGGGAGGAGACGGGAGGAGGAGGAGAGGGGAGGTGGAGACGGGAGGAGGAGGAGAGGGGAGGTGGAGACGGGAGGAGGAGGAGAGGGGAGGAGGAGACGGGAGGAGGAGGGGAGGGGAGGTGGAGGAGGAGACGGGAGGAGGAGGAGAGGGGAGGCGGAGGAGGAGACGGGAGGAGGAGGAGACGGGAGGAGGAGGACAGGGGAGGTGGAGGAGAGGGGAGGAGGAGACGGGAGGAGGAGATGGGAGGAGGAGACGGGAGGAGGAGGAGAGGGGAGGAGGAGACGGGAGGAGGAGACGGGAGGAGGAGGAGTGGGGAGGTGGAGGAGGAGGAGGAGACAGGAGGAGGAGGAGGAGAGGGGGGAGGAGGAGAGGGGAGGTGGAGGAGGAGGAGGAGACGGGAAGAGGAGAGGGGAGGAGGAGACGGGAGGAGGAGGAGAGGGGAGTTGGAGACGGGAGGAGGAGGAGAGGGGAGGTGGAGGAGGAGGAGACGGGAGGAGGAGGAGAGGGGAGGAGGAGGAGAGGGGAGGTGGAGGAGGAGGAGAGGGGAGGAGGAGACGGGAGGAGGAGGAGAGGGGAGGTGGAGGAGGAGGAGACGGGAGGAGGAGGAGGAGAGGGGAGGAGGAGACAGGAGGATGAGGAGAGGGGAGGTGGAGGAGGAGGAGGAGACGGGAGGAGGAGGAGAGGGGAGGAGGAGACGGGAGGAGGAGGAGAGGGGAGTTGGAGGAGGAGGAGGAGATGGGAGGAGGAGGAGAGGGGAGGAGGAGACGGAGGAGGAGGAGAGGGGAGGTGGAGGAGGAGGAGACGGGAGGAGGAGGAGAGGGGAGGAGGAGACGGGAGGATGAGGAGAGGGGAGGAGGAGACGGGAGGAGGAGGAGAGGGGAGGTGGAGGAGGAGGAGACGGGAGGAGGAGGAGAGGGGAGGAGGAGACGGGAGGATGAGGAGAGGGGAGGAGGAGACGGGAGGAGGAGGAGAGGGGAGTTGGAGACGGGAGGAGGAGGAGAGGGGAGGTGGAGGAGGAGGAGGAGACGGGAGGAGGAGAGGGGAGGAGGAGACGGGAGGAGGAGGAGAGGGGAGTTGGAGACGGGAGGAGGAGGAGAGGGGAGGTGGAGGAGGAGGAGACGGGAGGAGGAGGAGAGGGGAGGTGGAGGAGTAGGAGGAGACGGGACGAGGAGGAGAGGGGAGGAGGAGACGGGAGGAGGAGGAGAGGGGAGGTGGAGGAGGAGGAGACGGGAGGAGGAGGAGAGGGGAGGAGGAGACAGGAGGATGAGGAGAGGGGAGGTGGAGGAGGAGGAGGAGACGGGAGGAGGAGGAGAGGGGAGGAGGAGACGGGAGGAGGAGGAGAGGGGAGTTGGAGGAGGAGGAGGAGATGGGAGGAGGAGGAGAGGGGAGGAGGAGACGGGAGGATGAGGAGAGGGGAGGAGGAGATGGGAGGAGGAGGAGAGGGGAGGGGGAGGAGGGGGGGGGGGGAATGCAGTGAAATCCCTTTGTTCCCTGGTTACAGTATTTCAATTAGAACTCAACCAGGAGTTCGCATATATGTCATTAAACTCTTATTGTCTGATAGTATGATGACATCTCTTCCTAATTAAATTATAGAAGTCAACAAGAGATGTTAAAGATGTGATTTGATTCAGTTATACAAATTCCCTAATTGTTATATGTGTTTCTTTACCTTTTTACATTCCATACAATAACCCCAAAGATGGTTTGTTCAACAGAGGTTAGGATTGGCTAACTCCAAGACTATGGAGACTGCAACATTTGATCTACAAACTCAGAAGACCCTTCCTCTGTCCTGTGATATGGCCGATAGCAGATCTACGCTATAGTTATAAATATTTAAAATGCAATAGGTTCTGCTCCACCTGCCTCTGTCCTGTAGGCAGTTCCAGTAGGCTGTGTATGTGTATCAGGAGATAAAAGCGGAGATGGTGAGAGCACAAGAGAGTATCTCTGAGGCAGTTTATGTGGTAGAAGCCTCTGCTCTATTTATACTCAACCAGTCAGGAGACACTACATAGATCAATAAGCACTACTGGAGTCCAATCAGGAAACAAGGGGTTGCTAAATACATGGTGTAATGTATGAATGCTATTCAATGAGGAAATGGAAGGATGCTACACTCTTAGAAAAAATGGTGCCAAAAGGAAACCCTTTTTGGTTTCAGGTAGAACTAGGGTTGTGGAGATCACAAAATTTAGTCAGCCAGTGATTGTCAACCAAATAATTTTCGGTTTCACGGTAATTGACCGTTAATTAACATAAACACATTTAGCATCTCCTGGCTTCCACACATAGCTACAAGCCATTTTAAAAAGTCTAATACATCCATGTAATATAACCTACACCTTCACAATAAATCCATGTAATATAACCTACACCTTCACAATAAACTCATTTTTTAAAATTTTATACAGGTCTAAAGAAGCATGATATGAAGAAAATGTCATCTATTTCAGATGAAAATAATAGCATACTCTGAGTTGTCCTTATGTTAGGTCCTGATGTGGCTATGCCAAATGGCTGTGGGCTACGCTAGTTAATTTAGCAGACAAAATGTGCTTATAATTCCGTGGCATTAGTTTATATTATTTGATAGTATGAAGAATACAATTGAACAAAGCTGAATCAAATGTTAATATTTTGTCCAAATGATTTGAGGGAGTGCGCACATGCTGTTATTCTGTGTTGAGTAGTTAACCAAGAAATAGGTATTGCTATTTGCTTAATTTAGAGTTATTCATGTAACTTCAGTTGTTCTACAAACGTTGGGCTGTATGTTTAGAATTCAAATACATTGTATGGCTGCATGATGAGACTCTAATAATGATTTGTTATTTGGGCAGGCTGTACACACTCCAATAGTCTCTCATTCACAATTTGTCAAGCACTTGATAAATGCTTCGAATTTCACGGCAGCATCCTGTTTGTGTCTGTAATGCACCCTAAAAAAATCCATGCCTTTTGTGGCCCGGAGTGCTGCGTTGTGCCCTTCTCCCTGAGTGTGCTGTGCAATCCGAAGCATCTCTCACTCACATGGCTTTCCGTCACGTGGTCGGGTCTTTCTCACAGGCTACAAATGAAGACAGAGACATCAGGGATGCAATTGCGCACGTCCTTATCCAACTCCGAGGTCCATATTGAAGATATTGTAACTGTCCACATTTACTTTTCGTCAGCCAACAAGATGAGTAGGCCTAACGAACAGCAAATGCACTACCCTATGTCAATCTACTATCCCCCATAGTACAAAAGTTGACCTATTCTATTCTGTGTGAGAAATACATATTCCAAACATGGTCTGGGACAATTGTGGGATGCGATAGATCACAAATTAATACAACCACTAGCATAAAGAAAACGTTTTCATGCAATGAGCCTGACGCAACAGAGCAGAACGTTTAGCTTAAAATGTTGATAAACTATCAGACTATTTCTTCACATTATAAGCACAGTAATGTGTGCATGGCAGTAGGCTATACGTGTGAATGTTCTATTAGCAGAAAACACCATTATCAAAAGCGAACTCAAATGCAATTATGCATGTAATGCTTTTCTTATAAAGGTGCATTTTTATGGTGAAAATGATCTTCCCCAAACTTGAAACTCACGCGCTGCTTATATAGGATCCTGGGACTAAACATCTCCCTCTGCAACTGGATCCTGGACTTCCTGACGGGCCGCCCCCAGGTGGTAAGGGTAGGTAACATCACATTTGCCATGCTGATCCTCAACACGGGGGCCCCTCAGGGGTGTGTGCTCAGTCCCCTCCTGTATTCCCTGTTCACTCATGACTGCATAGCAAGGCACAACTCCAACACCATCAACAAGTTTGCCGATGACACAACAGTGATATGCCTGATCACCAACAACGATGAGACAGCCTACTGAGAGGAGGACCGAGACCTGGCTGTGTGGTGCCAGGACAACAACTTCTCCCTCAACGTGATCAAGACAAAGGAGATAATTGTTAACTACAGGAAAAGGAGGACCGAGCACGCCCCATTCTTGACGATGGGGCTGCAGTGGAGAAGGTTGAGAACTTCAAGTTCCTTGGTGTCCACATCACTAACAAACTATCATTGTCCAAACACACTAAGACAGTCGTGAAGAGGGCACGACAAAGCCTTTCCCCTTGGAGACTTGGCACGGGTCTTCAGATCCTCAAAAGGTTCTACAGCTGCATCATCGAGAGCATCCTGTCTTGTTGCATCACTACCTGGTATGGCTCAGCCTCCAACTGCAAGGCACTACAAAGGGTAGTGCATACGGTCCAGTACATTACTGGGGCCAAGCTTCCCACCATCCAGGACCTCTATACCAGGCGGTGTCAGAGGAAGGCCCTAAAATGTGGCTGCTGGGCTGTTTGGGTGTTTGTATGTGTGTGGAAAATGTGACTAAGACCCAGCCTCTCCACTCACCCCCCTGTCTCACCCTGTCTTCCCTTTCCTACCCTCCCCTCACCCCACCTCCCCCTTCTTCCCCCAGCCTCTCCTTGCCTCTACCTCTCCCTCTCTCTCCAACGCTCCCTGCCTCTCCCTAGGCCTAGCCTATAGAAAGCTGGTGGGATCCTCCTCTTTTTATTAGGGGCCAATTACATAGCCTATAGAAATGTTGCGCAACATGAGCTCATGAGCTCTCATGAAGTGTTTGATTAGATTTTCAAATACTTTTGCATTGATGTCAGAGTGATTAGATGGACAATGGAGTGGTGAGTACCAGGCAGTTATCAAGTTTGGTAGGCTGTTGATGACCATCAGCAGCATCAGAGCTTGGAGAAGGTTAATTTCCGTGACTAAACGATCATGTGGAATTTGACTGCCTTCATGACTTATGACTGCCGGTGTGGCAGTAATACGGTCACCGCAACAGCCCTAGGTAGAACCATTTTAGGTTCCATGTAGAACCCTCTGTGGAAAGGGTTCTACATGGAACCAGAAATGGTTCTTGAAAGGGTTCTCCTATGGGGACAGCCAAAAAACCCTTTTAGGTTCTAGAACTTTTTTTCTTAGTGTATAAACATGCTATTCAGTAAGGAAGCAGAGGTTATTCATACTATTCAATAGGGAAACTGAGGTTATTCATACTATTCAATAGGGAAACAAACATTGATCATACTATTCAATAAGGAAACGGAGGTTGATCATACTATTCAATAAGGAAACGGAGGTTATTCATACTATTCAATAGGGAAACAAACATTGATCATACTATTCAATAAGGAAACGGAGGTTGATCATACTATTCAATAAGGAAACGGAGGTTATTCATACTATTCAATAAGGAAACAGAGGTTATTCATACTATTCAATAAGGAAACGGAGGTTATTCATACTATTCAATAAGGAAACAGAGGTTATTCATACTATTCAATAAGGAAACAGAGGTTATTCATACTATTCAATAAGGAAACGGAGGTTATTCATACTATTCAATAAGGAAACGGAGGTTATTCATACTATTCAATAAGGAAACAGAGGTTATTCATACTATTCAATAAGGAAACAGAGGTTATTCATACTATTCAATAAGGAAACAGAGGTTATTCATACTATTCAATAAGGAAACAGAGGTTATTCATACTATTCAATAAGGAAACGGAGGTTATTCATACTATTCAATAAGGAAACGGAGGTTATTCATACTATTCAATAAGGAAACAGAGGTTATTCATACTATTCAATAAGGAAACAGAGGTTATTCATACTATTCAATAAGGAAACAGAGGTTATTCATACTATTCAATAAGGAAACAGAGGTTATTCATACTATTCAATGAGGAAACAGAGGTTATTCATACTATTCAATGAGGAAACAGAGGTTGTTCATACTATTCAATAAGGAAACGGAGGATATTCATACTATTCAATAAGGAAACGGAGGATATTCATACTTTTTTTTTTTTTTTTTTTTTATTTCACCTTTATTTAACCAGGTAGGCTAGTTGAGAACAAGTTCTCATTTGCAACTGCGACCTGGCCAAGATAAAGCATAGCAGTGTGAGCATACAACAAAGAGTTACACATGGAGTAAACAATTAACAAGTCAATAACACAGTAGAAAACGAAGGGGGGGGTCTATATACAATGTGTGCAAAAGGCATGAGGAGGTAGGCAAATAATTACAATTTTGCAGATTAACACTGGAGTGATAAAAGATCAGATGGTCATGTACAGGTAGAGATATTGGTGTGCAGAAGAGCAGAAAAGTAAATAAATAAAAACAGTACGGGGATGAGGTAGGTGAAAAGAGGAAATAGGATTTTGCTGTATACACGCTATTGAACCTCCGTCTGTTTCTCTTTGATCTCACTCCATTGATTTTAAACCTATTGATATGAACAGTCATGCACAATTAGTACAGTTTATATTGTGGAATTTCAAACCATCAGATATTCACAGCTGATGATATCTAATGCAATCAGTCATAGATGCTGCTACACCTGTGTGTGTGTGTGTGTGTGTGTGTGTGTGTGTGTGTGTGTGTGTGTGTGTGTGTGTGTGTGTGTGTGTGTGTGTGTGTGTGTGTGTGTGTGTGTGTGTGTGTGTGTGTGTGTGTGTGTGTGTGTGTGTGTGTGTGTGTGTGTGTGCGCGTGCTTGCGTGTGTGTGTCATTGCATTATTATGGTGTGTCTCAGTAGGCTGGGGGATAAACCCATCTGTTTCTGAGTGAATCATAGGTGGAAAGAGAAGAATGCCTTTGCTGTGCGCAAGACTAAATGTGCCTGCATGCGTTTACCTTGTGTGTGGTTGCTGGGCTGTTTGGGTGTTTGTACGTGTGTGGAAAATGTGACTAAGACCCAGCCTCTCCCCTCACCCCCCTGTCTCACCCTGTCTTCCCTTTCCTCCCCCTCCCCTCACCCCACCTCTCCCTTCTTACCCCAGCCTCTCCTTGCCTCTCCCTCTCCCCTCTCTCCCCAATGCTCCCTGCCTCTTGCTCCCCGCAGCTCTCTACCTCCATTCCCCTCAACCTCCTCTCCCCACCTCTCTCTCTCTCTCTCCCGCCCTCTCTCCCTCCCCTCCCCTCCTCTACCCGCCTCCCCACCTCTCCCTCTCTCCCAGCAATTCTGTATTACAGAGGTAATGATGGGAGTTGAGATCTCTTGTTGACAGCCTAGAGCAGCAATAAAGCTGTCTTTCTGTTTTATTTATTATTTTTATTGAAGCAAGTAGCCTAAGCCTGGAGAGTGAAAGGGGAAAAAGGTGCTCAGATGATAGCGTATTCCAACACTTGAGAGAAAGGAGGGTGGTTTTCTTTGATGCTCTCCTCTCTCTAAGGCTCATACACAGCAGCAAAGAACACAACAGAACAGTGGCGTTTTATAGAGGAGAAGCCATTCTCTCTCTGGCTTGGGTCAGAGCCATGATAACAAGGCTGAATAATGATCATGACATTCCTCCAATTAGCGAGCAGAGATTCACTTTGTTTAATCTTCTGAACATTAGGAGGGTTAGTTACAGTAGGAGGATGATAGACATTTGTCTCTGTCTGTAAACTATTAGAGATGCTCTTCTAAAATCTACTGCGGTATAATTCTTATTCTTGTGTCTCCTTGTGTCTCCTAGCTTCTTTTTGTGTCCTATGACAAATAAACACACACACAGGTCCGTATGTACCCTTCTCATCTAATTATAATCAAGTTTAAACTCAAACTGCACACACACAAACACACACAAATACACGCATACGATTAGCATGTCTTTTTTTGTTTTAGCAGCCAGGGTATCAACAATATCTATTGTGTTTTCAGTGCATCATATCCATCCTTCACAGACAGTGTAATGAATAGAGGGTTGTCAAGGGAGACCCAGAGCTGGTCTGTGACTGGCTGGTTATCTCAACAACATTTCCTCCCTGCCATCAGAATGCCACTAGACTGCATCACAACCATCTACCATGCCTATGTCTGCTCACACTGAACATAATGGCCTAGCACAGATGTGCCTGCCTGGCCCCCTAGCTGGGCGCTCCCATTCACACTGTTATTTAGTCTTTGATGTGGAGTGGGTGGGCTGTCCTTTCCCCCCCAAAAAGTGTATGTGTGTGTGTATGCCTGTGTGTGTGGATCTACATGTGTATTTTAGTGCTTAAAGATAGCCACTGTATTCTCTGTCTACCTCAGTATTTAGATATTATATTACATGTAATTCCCTGAGAGTCAGCTTGTCTTTCTAACAGCCTGCTCTGCTCTGGGCAGGAGAACACCTGCTGTTGACATCCATATGGACACAGCCATGCTAGAAGCTCTATGGCTCTCACAAACACACCAACACACGCTCATACACTAACCAATGTTTGTCTGGTTAAAGATGGAATATGTCTCCTTCTATGTAAAGAATTACACATTTATACACATTGATACCCATCTTTGTTTAACAAATAGTTAAACAAACATAGAGAGAAAGGATAGATGGATAGATGGGGCACCTGTTGTTTATGTCCATATGTTAGGCTATACTACAGACAGTTTCCCTGTGGTGTCTGTATAACCTGGCCGAGCGGAACCTCTGCCTTACAGACGCTAGTGGCATCGAGACCATTAATAAATGGACTAGGTTTAATCAGGAATGAAGGTCTGAACAAGACATTTGGCCATACACAGGTTCATTATATAATCAGGTCTTTCTGTCCTGTCTACAGTAGGTGAGCAGTCATTTTGTTGGCCTGACTGTCTCTGTATGTCAGTTAGTCAGTGTTGTTCTCAAACTGACCCTTCTTCCTCCCTTCTGCTGTCTCAGGGTCTTCTCTGGGCCAGAAGCCGGTTCAGTGTTTGGGTGTGTTTGTGGGGGCCGGAGGGGCTTGCCAGTGTCTTCTTCCGTAATGTATATGTCCCAGTCTTGTTGTAAATCAGTCTACAGCTTGGCTGAGTCCTCCTCTGAGCCCCCAAACACACAATAACCCTTCCTGGTCCTTATTAGGTCAACCCTAGAATGAGACAAAGGGGGGTGGGACAGTATTATGTCATTGATGGGATCCTCTGGAAATAGGAGCAAGAGAAATACAGCTTTCTAGCACCTATTTCCTATGTTCTCTCCTCTTTCCTCTCTCCTCTTTCCTCTCTCCTATTTCCTGTATTTTCTCCTCTCTCCTCTTCCCTCTCTTCTCTTCTCTCCTCCCTCCTCTCCTGTCTGTACTCAGGGACACTCCCCTGCAGCAGATGGATGGTTCTCAGCTGGCTCTAGAGGATATTGATCGTCAGGATGGAAATAGTTTCCCTCCATGGTCATTATCATCATCTGAGCTGTAGCTAATGGATTCACGTCCTCCTTGTTCATTGCTCCATTGTTCACTGAGTTTGAGTCAAAAGAGGGAATGTTGGCCTGTTGGGTTTGCAAGAAGAGCCCATGTTAAATGCACTCACTGCCATTTCGGTGTGTGTGTGTTTGTGTTAAGGAGGAAGGGCATCAGAGCCAGATCATGGTAGTCTGAGAGAAAGTAATAATACTGGATTAAAAATGGATTAACAGCCTCACTGTCACAGTTCTCCTCCTCCTCCTCTCCATTCTTCTCACTATCTCCCTCCCTCTCCTCCCTCTCCTCTTCTCTTCTCTCCTCTCCTCCCTCCCTCCCTCCCTCCCTCCCTCCCTCCCTCCCTCCCTCCCTCCCTCCCTCCCTCCCTCCCTCCCTCCCTCCCTCCCTCCCTCCCTCCCTCCCTCTCCTCTCCTCTCCTCTCCTCTCCTCTCCTCTCCTCTCCTCTCCTCTCCTCCTCTCCTCCTTCTCACAAAAAGTAACTTCCGTTGTGTTGTCATTACTTTGCCTCTGGCTTCCCATTCCAAACATGCTAGACTGGCTCTCTCCTCCTCCTCCTCCTCCTCCTCCTCCTCCTCCTCCTCCTCCTCCTCCTCCTCCTCCTCCTCCTCCTCCTCCTCCTCCTCCTCATCCTCCTCTCAGAGTTTCCACAGACCCTGCACATAACACCAAAGCTGTGGTCCACTTCTCATGCTTTCTACCCCAGAAGGACCTAGACCTGAAGGCATTGGTCTACCCCCCCCCCCCCCACCTTCCACACCACCTCTCCCCTCCTCTTGGTTCTGTGGTTTGTGATCTCATGTCTAGACCAGCTGTCTCCTGCCTGCTCAGTTCTCTCCACTTTGTCATCAACCCCACAGCTGAGTCAAGGGAAAATATGACATCGCTTTCTCTCCATCTCTCCTTCTCTCCATCTCTCAATCCCTCCCTCTCTCCCTCTCTTTCATTTAAAAGGTGCTCTTGGCGTTAATGTGAGATTGACCTGGGAACGAGGGAACGGCCGACTATTACTATGTCAACAGGACTTAAGTCTCTCTCATCTCACTCGCTACGTTTCATATCATTCTCTAACGAAGACTCCATACTAACACAGACCAACTTGTAAAGCTGATAAAAGATGCATGTTCAATTCTCCTAAAGATACTACGATAAATCCTGTTAAGTCAAATAAAAATGTTTTGTCACATGCTTCATAAACAACAGGTATAGACTAACAGTGCAATGCTTGCTTAAGGCCCTTCCCAACAATGCAGATTCAAAAAATGTAAACAGCAGAAACATTTTAAAATAATAACACAAGGAATAAATACACAATGAGTAACGATAACTTGGCTATATACATGTGGTACCAGTACTGAGTCGATGTTCAGGGGTACAAGGTAATTGAGGTAGATGTACATATAGGTAGGGATAAAGTGACAGGTAACAGGATAGATAATCAACAGTAACAGCAGTGTATGTGAAAAGAGTGCAAAAAGGGTACATGTAGATATTCCGGGTAGCTATTGGTTAACTATTTCACTAACTATTTATCAGTCTCATAGCTTAGAGGTAGAAGCTGTTCAAGGTCTTGTTGGTTCCAGACTTGGTGCATGGGTACCGCTTGCTGTGCGGTAGCAGAGAGAACAGCTATGACTTTGGTGGCTGGAGTCTTTGAAAATTTTTAGGGCCTTCCTCTGACACCTCCTGGTATAGAGGTCCTGGATGGCAGGGAGCTTGGCCCAAGTGATGTACTGGGCCGTACTCACTACCCTCTGTAGCGCTTGCTGCCAAGCAGTTGCCATCCCAAGTGGTGATGCAGCAAGTCAAAATGCTCTCAATGGTGCAGCTGTATTCCTTTTTGAGGATCTGAGGGCCCATGCCAAATTTTTATAGCCTCCTGAAGGGAAAGAAGCGTTGTTGTGCCCTCTTCATGACTATGTTGATGTGTGTGGACCATGATAGTTCCTTAGTGATGTGGACATAGAGGAACATGAAGCTCTCAACCTGCTCCACAACAGCCCCGTCGATATGGATGTGGGCGTGCTCGGCCCTCTGTTTCCTGTAGTCCATGATCAGCTCCTTTGTGTTGCTGACGTTTAGGGAGAGGTTGTTGTCCTGGCACCACACTGCCAGGTCTCTGACCTCTTCCCTGTAGGCTGTCTGATTGTCACCGGGGACAACCGGGGCACGCACCCCTGAGGAGCCACCTTGTTGAGCGTCATCGTGGTGGATGTGTTATTGCCTACCCTTACCACCTGGGGGCGGCCCGTCAGGAAGTCCAGGATCCACTTGCAGAGGGAGGTGTTCAGTCCCAGGGTCCTTAGCTTAGTGGTGAGCTTGGAGGGTACAACGGTGTTGAACGCTGAGCTATAGTCAATGAACAGCATTCTCACATAGGTTTTCCTTTTGACCAGGTGGGCAAGGGCAGTGTGGCGTGCAATGGAGATTGTGTCATCTGTAGATCTTTTGGGGCAGTATGCGAATTGGAGTGGGTCCAGGTTGTCTGGGATGATGGTGTTGATGTGAGCCATGACCAGCCTGTCAAAGCATTTCATGGCTACAGTCGTGAGTGCTACGGGGCTACCTTGACTTTCTTGTAATTACAGATCGGGTCAGGGAGAGGTTGAAAATGTTAATGAAGACACTTGCCAGCTGGTCAACACATGCTCTGAGTATGCGTCCTGGTAATCCATCTGGCCCTGCTGCCTTGTGAATGTTCACCTGTTTAAAGGTCTTGCTCACATCGGCTACGGAGAGCATGATCACGCAGTTGTCTGGAACAGCTGGGGCTCTCATGCATGGTTCAGTGTTGCTAGCCTCGAAGCCCACATAGAAGGTATTTAGCTCGTCTGGTAGGCTTGCGTCACTGGACAGCTTGTGGCTGAGTTTCCCTTTGTAATCTGTGATAGTTTGCAAGCCCTGCCACATCTGGCGAGTGTCAGAGCCAGTGTAGTAGGATTTGATCTTGGTCATGTAATGACACATTGCCTGTTTGATGGTTCGTCAGAGGACGTAGCGGGATTTCTTATAAGCGTCCGGATTAGTGTTCCGCTCCTTGAAAGCGGCAGCTCTAGCCTTTAGCTCAGTGAGGTTATATTCCAGTCTGTGCTCGCGAAACAATCCTGTAGCTTAGCATTCTCTTCATCTGACCACTTCTGTATTCAGCACGTTACTGGTACTTCCTGTCTGGGTTTTTGCTTGTAAGCAGGAATCAAGAGTGTAGAGATATGGTCAGATTTGCCAAATGTGTGTGTGGAGTAAAGGTCATCTAGAGTTGCACAGGTGACATCAAATCAAATCAAATCAAATTTATTTATATAGCCCTTCGTACATCAGCTGATATCTCAAAGTGCTGTACAGAAACCCAGCCTAAAACCCCAAACAGCAAGCAATGCAGGTGTAGAAGCACGGTGGCTAGGAAAAACTCCCTAGAAAAGCCAAAACCTAGGAAGAAACCTAGAGAGGAACCAGGCTATGTGGGGTGGCCAGTCCTCTTCTGGCTGTGCCGGGTGGAGATTATAACAGAACATGGCCAAGATGTTCAAATGTTCATAAATGACCAGCATGGTCGAATAATAATAAGGCAGAACAGTTGAAACTGGAGCAGCAGCACGGTCAGGTGGACTGGGGACAGCAAGGAGTCATCATGTCAGGTAGTCCTGGGGCATGGTCCTAGGGCTCAGGTCCTCCGAGAGAGAGAAAGAAAGAGAGAAGGAGAGAATTAGAGAACGCACACTTAGATTCACCCAGGACACCGAATAGGACAGGAGAAGTACTCCAGATATAACAAACTGACCCTAGCCCCCCGACACATAAACTACTGCAGCATAAATACTGGAGGCTGAGACAGGAGGACATGACATGCTAGTAGAAATTAGGTAAAGCTGATTTCAGTTGTCCTGCATTAAAGTCACCGGCCACTAGGAGGACCGCTACTGGGTGAGCATTTTCTTGTTTGCATATGGCCTTATACAGCTCGTTGAGTGCGGTCTTAGTGCCAGCATCGGTTTGTGGTGGTGAATAGACAGCTATGGGAAATGTAGATGAAAAATCTCTTGATAAATAGTGTTGTCTGCAGCTTATCATATCTATTTTAACCTCTTAAGGTATAGGGGGCAGCATTTTCACTTTTGGATAAATAGCGTGCCCAATTTCAACTTCCTGCTACTCATGCCAGGAATATATGATATGCATATGATTAGTATATGTGTATAGAAAACACTCTGAAGTTTATAAAACTGTTTCAATCATGTCAGCTTATCATGAGGTATTTTAACTCAGGCAAGCAGAAATTCGAGGCTTCTTTCATATTAGAGATTGTGCACCAGTTGTTGTTAACAAAGAGACACAAGCCTTCTCCTCTTAGCTTCCCCGATGCAGCCGTTCTGTCTTGCCGATGTATAGAAAAAAACGGCAGATTTATATTTACCATGTCCTTTAAATTTAACATGACTCCGAGAAACATAGGATATTACAGTTCTCAAATCACGTTGATAGGATATTCTCGAACGGGCTCATCCAGTTTATTCTCCAGTGATTGCACATTCGCAAATAAAATGGAGGGTAGAGGCGATTTATCCACTCTCCAGCGTAGTCTCGTCAGGTATCCCTCATTTCAGCCTCTATAGCGCCTTCTCGGGGGTGGGGGATTTGGGCCTGGTCCGCGATAATCAATGTCTTTCGCCTCCGACTCATTGAAGTAGAAGTCCTCGACCAAATCAAGGTTAATGATAGCTGTTCTGATGTCCAGAAGGTATTTTCGGTCATAGGAAACGATGACGGAAACATTATGTTAAAAAATATTATGTTAGTAACTTAACAGGATTTATCAGTGTCACATAATATCTTTAGGAGATTGTGTCTATTGTGGGCACACAGCTTGATGCTGCACTGTGTTTTTGGCTTTTGCAGTTTTAAATCAAGTGGCCTGTCTCTGCAGAACACATACCCATGGCACCTCCAAAACATTACCAGAGCCCAATTACACAGACAACACATCACACTGAATACTCTGAAACAATAAGACAATGGGCCTCTGTTGAAAGTCATCTCTAACTAATATCGCTGAGGTGTCAGGACATGATGATGGTGAGGACCCGTGTGTTGTAATCAGTGGTGATGGTAATGTGTCTTCAGGGAGCTCCAGTGATGAGGATAGATTGATGGTTTATTTAGGTTTGGCTCTGGCACAGTGGGTGGACATCTTGGATTGCTTCAGTCTTTTCCCTCACTGATTCAGCTCCTCTCCCCCAATTCTTGAAGGTTGAGCAGTTTGAATATCTCAGTTTTTTTTGGTGAAAAACATTTGTGTGATGAGTAACCATACCTTCTCTGCTATGCAATCTGGTTTCAGAGCTGGTCATGGGTGCACCTCAGCCACGCTCAAGGTCCTAAACGATATCTTAACCGCCATCGATAAGAAACATTACTGTGCAGCCGTATTCATTGATCTGGCCAAGGCTTTCGACTCTGTCAATCACCACATCCTCATCGGCAGACTCGACAGCCTCGGTTTCTCAAATGATTGCCTCGCCTGGTTCACCAACTACTTCTCTGATAGAGTTCAGTGTGTCAAATCGGAGGGTCTGCTGTCCGGACCTCTGGCAGTCTCTATGTGGGTGGCACAGGGTTAAATTCTTGGACCGACTCTCTTCTCTGTATACATCAATGAGGTCGCTCTTGCTGCTGGTGAGTCCCTGATCCACCTCTACGCAGACGACACCATTCTGTATACTTCCGGCCCTTCTTTGGACACTGTGTTAACAACCCTCCAGGCAAGCTTCAATGCCATACAACTCTCCTTCCGTGGCCTCCAATTGCTCTTAAATACAAGTAAAACTAAATGCATGCTCTTCAACCGATCGCTACCTGCACCTACCCGCCTGTCCAACATCACTACTCTGGACGGCTCTGACTTAGAATACGTGGACAACTACAAATACTTAGGTGTCTGGTTAGACTGTAAACTCTCCTTCCAGACCCATATCAAACATCTCCAATCCAAAGTTAAATCTAGAATTGGCTTCCTATTTCGCAACAAAGCATCCTTCACTCATGCTGCCAAACATACCCTTGTAAAACTGACCATCCTACCAATCCTCGACTTTGGCGATGTCATTTACAAAATAGCCTCCAATACCCTACTCAACAAATTGGATGCAGTCTATCACAGTGCAATCCGTTTTATCACCAAAGCCCCATATACTACCCACCATTGCGACCTGTACGCTCTCGTTGGCTGGCCCTCGCTTCATACTCGTCGCCAAACCCACTGGCTCCATGTCATCTACAAGACCCTGCTAGGTAAAGTCCCCCCTTATCTCAGCTCGCTGATCACCACAGCATCTCCCACCTGTAGCACACGCTCCAGCAGGTATCTCTCTAGTCACCCCCAAAACCAATTCTTTCTTTGGCCGCCTCTCCTTCCAGTTCTCTGCTGCCAATGACTGGAACGAACTACAAAAATCTCTGAAACTGGAAACACTTATCTCCCTCACTAGCTTTAAGCACCAACTGTCAGAGCAGCTCACAGATTACTGCACCTGTACATAGCCCACCTATAATTTAGCCCAAACAATTACCTCTTTCCCAACTGTATTTAATTTTAATTTATTTATTTATTTTGCTCCTTTGCACCCCATTATTTTTTATTCTACTTTGCACATTCTTCCATTGCAAAACTACCATTCCAGTGTTTTACTTGCTATATTGTATTTACTTTGCCATCATGGCCTTTTTTGCCTTTACCTCCCTTCTCACCTCATTTGCTCACATTGTATATAGACTTGTTTATACTGTATTATTGACTGTATGTTTGTTTTACTCCATGTGTAACTCTGTGTCGTTGTATCTGTCAAACTGCTTTGCTTTATCTTGGCCAGGTCGCAATTGTAAATGAGAACTTGTTCTCAACTTGCCTACCTGGTTAAATAAAGGTCAAATAAAATAAAATAAATAAAACCATGCCTAAGACCTGAAGACTCATGGTTGCTCCCATAGCTAATATTTGAGTTTTAGCTCTTTGGGCTAACACAGGCTTGAGTTGTGTAGAAGTCCCCCCCCCCCCCCCCCTCTCTCTGAGGGATTATCGCCCTGTTGCAACAGTCTAAACCCATCCTGAACTCCTCTCTCTATGTGTTAATACTTTATAGCAACCGTAGAGAAAACAAGGGCATGTCACATCCACGTGTCCTCTCATGCATAACACTGCGGCTTGTTTCTACGGTGTTAAATGGAGTTGGTTGCCTAAGGCTCTTTGAATCATGTTTGCCCTTGGAAATATGTTTTAAAAAACCGGGGAGGTTGAGATGAGTTTGTTTTACAGTTTTTCCTTCACATACAGTATGAGAGTTCACACACTAGCAGTCACACTTCAGGCTTTAATCTGACGCAACAGTCAACATCACAGATGAAAAGGTAGCCTGAACAGAAACACTATGAAATGTGGAGTTTCGACTAAATGTGTGAAATGTAACTTTATACTGTACATAATGGATATAAGGATGTTTCTAACAACTGTTGGTAATTACATTTGAAAAGTGCATCTTCAAAAAGACAAGTGCATCCTTTCAGATTCTCCAAAACAACCATGCTGTATATTTTGTTATTATTCATTAATAATATATTCTTTATATGATTCAAGCCCAGAACAGCAGAGTGAGAGTGGGCACTGTAAATTAGTATTCAGTAGTGAATTGCATCTCTCTGCCTTTGATCTGTGCATCATCATCATCATCATCATCATCATCATCACAGTTGATAGCCACAAGCACTCAGCCTGCTAATGTTTACAGCCCTCCACACATCTATTTTTCCAACCACAGCAGCAGAGCAGCACAGTCATTGTCAAGGTATCAATAGAAGACGGGTCCCTCCTCGCTACTGAAGAAATGTACTAATGTGTGACAAATAGATGCTGTATGGTGGGGGAGGGAGAGAGGGGTTTTAAAGCACACAGAGAACCTCCTCCCTTATCTATCCTCTCTCCCGCCCTCTCTCTATCCATCTATCTCTCCCTCTCCTCCTCCTCCTCTCTCTCCCTCTCTCTCCTCTCATTCCATCTCTCCTCTCTCTCTCTCTCTCTCTCTCTCTCTCTCTCTCTCTCTCTATCCTCTCTTTCCATCTCTCTCTCTCTCTCTCTATCCTCTCTTTCCATCTCTCCTCTCTCTCTCTCTCTCTCTCTCTCTCTCTCTCTCTCTCTCTCCTTCTCTCTTTCCATCTCTCCTCTCCCTACTCTCTCTCTCTCTCCTTCTCTCTTTCCATCTCTCCTCTCTCTCTTGCCTGCAGGCTTTCTGTTCTTTAATTGCTGTTTATTAGATGAGGAGTTGCTGCTGCTGCTTGCTCTGAGAATATGCTCTTCCATGCAACAGTGGTTCCATTACAATCACCAAAGTCCCATCTCTACAGGCAAGGTCTGGGCGTGTGTGTGTGCACACATATGCAAATTGCTGTGTCTGTGTGCATGCATGTTTGTGTGTGTGTGTGTGTGTGTGATGCAGTGGTGGTAGCTTGCAGCAGCAGCAGCACCCAGAGGAGATTCAGCTCTTTGTTATATACCGAACGTCTCAGACTCTGAATTGAATAAAGGTTATTGTTCGGTGCTGTACCGCTCAGGACAATAAGGCAGCAGGATTATTGTGGAGGGTTTAGTGAGAGTTTTGTGTCGACTGTGCGTTTCAGCAATAAAGAAGCGCAGCTCATCCTCAGTCCTCCTCTTCTTGTGCTTATTCATTAGCAATAAAAGAAGCTTTCTAGCAGAGCAGTAATCTGATTTTTCATGTTTTAGTGTTCTGTGTAGTGTACTCCCACACAGTCCTATAGCTCAGAGCAGCCTCAGCACTAATGCTCCGTCACATAACATAAACAAACATCACACGGAAAGACATAGGTCATAAAGAATTTTTTTTTATTTGAAATCCCATGTCTAGGGGTCTGGCGTGGTCACATTCTGTCAGACTGGAGGATTTAACCTTTATTTATCCAGGTTATTCTGAGTTTTAAAATCTATTTTTCACTAGAAACCATCAGACCAGAGGCTAATCCTAGACTGACAAAGGCCAACATAATGGGAGGGTATTGGTCACCACAGTGTGTGTGAGTGAGGAGGAGATTGTGGAACATTCTTGGTCTTTTACTGTGGTTCCGTGAGAAATAATTGGGGTTAACTCAGATTTAATTTGGGTCTCTGTCTCTAATTCCTCTCTGCCTCCCTTCTCCCTCCTCTGAGGAGTCTCTTCTATCTCTCTCTTCCTCCCACCCTCTCTCTTCCTCCCTCCCTCTCTCTTCTCCTCCCGTGCAGCCAAAACATCTGTGTCTCTCATCAGAGCTCTGGAACTGAAACGGCTTGGCCCATCCAGAACTTGCGGAGTGTGTGTGTTTGTGTAGTTTTGCACATGTGTGTGCCTGTCTGTGTGTGCAGAGAGAGACCTTACTGTGATTGCAGTAGAGTCAGGGGGACTATGCCAATAGTTGTGTGTGTGTGTGTGTGTGTGTGTGTGTGTGTGTGTGTGTGTGTGTGTGTGTGTGTGTGTGTGTGTGTGTGTGTGTGTGTGTGTGTGAACAGGTGTGTTTGTGTCCAAGCTCCCTCTGATTGCAGTCAAGGTGAATCTCCTTCTATGTTGTATCTGTGTTCATTAGCATGGGGGCAGTCACTATATTATTGTCTGAGTGATTGGTTACACTTGTTCAACCAGGGTTAATACACAACTTCCTGCTCTCTACACTGCACTCCTCTCAGATGCGGTTGCCAGTGTGTGTGTGTGTGTGTGTGTGTGTGTGTGTGTGTGTGTGTGTGTGTGTGTGTGTGTGTGTGTGCGCGCGTGTGTGTGCGCGTGTGTGTGCAGTTTGAGTTTAAACTTGATTATAATTAGATGAGAAGGGAACATACGGACCTGCCTTAGCTCACTGAGTCAGTCAATCAGCCAGATTAGAGAGCTGATATACAGTACACAGTACACATACACACACACACACACATGCACGTGCGCACGCACACACACGCACTCTCATACACACACATACACACGTACCCTCACACGTCCCCTACAGCCCCTGGTGTAATGACACAAACTTGACCCACTGACTTTTAGAACCATCTCTCTCTCCCTCTCTCTCTCTCTCGCTCTCTCTCTCTCTCTCTCTCTCTCTCTCTCTCTCTCTCTCTCTCTCTCTCTCTCTCTCTCTCTCTCTCTCTCTCTCTCTCTCTCTTTCTCTCTCTCACACTTCTCATTTGAAACTGGCTTCTGAATTAGCATATTCTCACTGATAACATAAATCAAACTGATGGAGCTTTGTGCTGCCTAGCTGAGCCTCTCCTATGTGCTCTCTCTTTGTCTTGTCCTCTCTCTCTCTCTCTCTCTCTCTCTCTCTCTTTCTCTCTCTCTCTCTCTCTCTCTCTCTCTCTCTCTCTCTCTCTCTCTCTCTCTTTCTCTCTCTCTCTCTCTCTCTCTCTCCCTCCTTCCCTCCCGCCCTCCCCTCCCTCCCCCCCCTCCCTCCCTCCCCCCCCCCTCCCTCCCTCCCTCCCTGGATGTTTCTGTCAGTCTATTAATGGTGTTGGCTGGCCTTGCTGTAGATGTCCTTGCAGGCGACTGACAGAACATATTCCCTGGCAGCCCTCTCCTCTCCTTCCTGACACCCAATAAAACAACCACCATTTTTCTACCCTTCTCTGACGGGATGCACAGAGCAAATGTGTAGGAGTCTGGGGCCGTCGAAGGCCTGTGTGTGTGTGTACGTGTGTTTGCGTGCGTGTGTGATCCCCATGCTCTGTGTGCAGTAGATAGATGGTGTCTGTCATATGCAGTGTTAGCTCAGTCAGCACAGTTGACAGGATGATGACGTCTCTGCCTATATCATGCTCCTATTATGATATATCACTGTTCTGCTATCTGCTTAATAACATCATATCACTGCCATAGAGCTTTTTACTCTAGGAAAACAAATGTGTCGCAAACACATACAGCTGATTGCGAGTGTTGCTCTCTGTGACCTGAACTCAAACGGTTGCCTCTTCAGAGTGATAAAGTTTCCTTCTACGACCTCGCTCCCTCTCTCTTCCTCTCTTGGCTGTGTAAATATTCATTTTCCAGATTGGCACACTGTGTGTGTGTGTGTGTGCGTGTGTGTGCCTGTGTGTGTGTGTGTGTGTGTGTGTGTGTGTGTGTGTGTGTGTGTGTGTGTGTGTGTGTGTGTGTGTGTGTGTGTGTGTGTGAAATGCAGAGCCATGCTAATTGGGCCGTCCTGCAGGGTTGGAACTGTGAGTGACAGAAGGCAAGGTGTTTAAAAAGCAGAGAGTAGTCACAGCTGGGGGAGTGTTATAGCTCTCATACACACACATACACACTCTGGTATCTCTCTCTCTCTCTCTCTCTCCCTCTCTCAATTCAATTTCAATTTCAATTTAAGGGGCTTTATTGGCATGGGCAACATATGTTTACATTGCCAAAGCAAGTGAAATAGATGATAAACAAAAGTGAAATAAAGTGAAATAAACAATACAAAAATAACAGTAAACATTACACTCACAAAAGTTCCAAAATAATAAAGACATTTCAAATGTCATATTATGTCTATATACAGTGTTGTAACATAAATATAGGTTGTATTTCAAATGTTGTTTGTTCTTCACTGGTTGCACTTTTCAATTTGGCAACAGGTGTCACGCCTTGATCTGTTTCACCTGTCCTTGTGCTTGTCTCCACCCCCTTCCTGGTGTCACCCATCTTTCCTAGTTATCCCCTGAGTTTTCTCTCTGTCTGTGTCAGTTTGTCTTGTTTGTTCAAGTTAACCAGTGTTTGCTTTTCCCCAGTTTTTTTTTTCTCCCTCCTGATTTTGACCCTGACCTGACCCTGGCCTACCTGCCGTCCCGTAGTCCTGTAGTCCTGTACCTTGGCCCCTACTCTGGATTACCGACCTCTGCCTGACCTGACCCTGACCCTGGGCCTGCCTGCCATCCTGTACCTTGTCCCCTACTCTGGATTACCGACCTCTGCCTGACCTGACCCTGACCCTGGGCCTGCCTGCCATCCTGTACCTTGTCCCCTACTCTGGATTACCGACCTCTGCTTGACCTGACCCTGACCCTGGGCCTGCCTGCCATCCTGTACCTTGTCCCCTACTCTGGATTACCGACCTCTGCCTGACCTGACCCTGAGCCTGCCTGCCATCCTGTACCTTGTCCCCTACTCTGGATTACCGACCTCTGCCTGACCTGACCCTGACCCTGGGCCTGCCTGCCATCCTGTACCTTGGCCCCTACTCTGGATTACCGACCTCTGCCTGACCTGACCCTGAGCCTGCCTGCCATCCTGTACCTTGTCCCCTACTCTGGATTACCGACCTCTGCCTGACCTGACCCTGACCCTGGGCCTGCCTGCCATCCTGTACCTTGTCCCCTACTCTGGATTACCGACCTCTGCTTGACCTGACCCTGACCCTGGGCCTGCCTGCCATCCTGTACCTTGTCCCCTACTCTGGATTACCGACCTCTGCCTGACCTGACCCTGAGCCTGCCTGCCATCCTGTACCTTGTCCCCTACTCTGGATTACCGACCTCTGCCTGACCTGACCCTGACCCTGGGCCTGCCTGCCATCCTGTACCTTGGCCCCTACTCTGGATTACCGACCTCTGCCTGACCTGACCCTGAGCCTGCCTGCCATCCTGTACCTTGTCCCCTACTCTGGATTACCGACCTCTGCCTGACCTGACCCTGACCCTGGGCCTGCCTGCCATCCTGTACCTTGTCCCCTACTCTGGATTACCGACCTCTCCCTGACCTGAACCTGACCCTGGGCCTGCCATCCTGTACCTTGTCCCCTACTCTGGATTACCGACCTCTGCCTGACCTGACCCTGACCCTGGGCCTGCCATCCTGTACCTTGTCCCCTACTCTGGATTACCGACCTCTGCCTGACCTGACCCTGACCCTGGGCCTGCCTGCCATCATGTACCTTGTCCCCTACTCTGGATTACCGACCTCTGCCTGACCTGACCCTGGGCCTGCCTGCCATCCTGTACCTTGTCCCCTACTCTGGATTACCGACCTCTGCCTGACCTAACCCTGACCCTGGGCCTGCCTGCCATCCTGTACCTTGGCCCCTCTTCTCTGGATTATCAACCCCTGCCTGCCTTGACCTGTCGTTTGCCTACCCCTGTTCTTGCAATAAACATTGTTACTTCAACACAGTCTGCACTTGGGTCTTACCGGAAACCCGATACAGGTCACACATCTTGCTGCTGGGATTGCACACTGTGATATTTCACCCAATCAGTGGCGGCTGTAGGCATAGGCAACATGGGCAGCCGCCTAGGACGGCATCTTGCCAGGGGTGGCATGGGGCGCCCGCACAAAACATTTAAAAAATATATACAGTGGGGCAAAAAAGTATTTAGTCAGCCACCAATTGTGCAAGTTCTCCCACTTAAAAAGATGAGAGAGGCCTGTCATTTTCATCATAGGTACACTTCAACTATGACAAACAATGTGAAAAAAAATCCAGAAAATCACATTGTAGGATTTTTTATGAATTTATTTGCAAATTATGGTGGAAAATAAGTATTTGGTCAATACCAAAAGTTTATCTCAATACTTTGTTATATACCCTTTGTTGCCAATGACAGAGGTCAAATGTTTTCTGTAAGTCTTCACAAGGTTTTCACACAATGTTGCTGGTATTTTGGCCCATTCCTCCATGCAGATCTCCTCTAGAGCAGTGATGTTTTGGGGCTGTTACTGGGCAACACGGACTTTCAACTCCCTCCAAAGATTTTCTATGGGGTTGAGATCTGGAGACTGGCTAGGCCACTCCAGGACCTTGAAATGCTTCTTATGAAGCCACTCCTTCGTTGCCCGGGCGGTGTGTTTGGGATCATTGTCATGCTGAAAGACCCAGACACGTTTGTCACGTAGAGTAGGCCAGATGGCTAAACTGGATATCCTAACCTCTATAAAAATAAAAAGATGGCGGAACCGCAAAAGTTCTTGTGTGCAAAGGTGTTTATTTACAAGTGATTCCGGAACAGAAAACAACAGTACTGCCATCAACGTCTACCTTATGGGACAGCTTAACAACAATGCTGCCCCATCCACAGCTCAATCCAAAAAATCCCCCTTAGAGACTGGAGAGAGGCTCCTTTTGTAGGGCTAGCCCCTCCCCTCAGAACAATTAACCCTAATTAATTAATCAATTAACAATACAAACCTACATTTTCCATGAACTAAACATACTAAAGGATATACATTGCAACACGGTTTTAAACAATATCACAACATAACATTTACAACATTACATCACTACTGATAATATCTTTCAATATGCCCATATGCATTAATGAGCCATTTGGGACAGGCACTATAAAGCCAACCCAATTCCCTTAGCTCGGGTCCTTTTCCAGCATACCCAGAAGCTACAGAGATGGAGAGAGAGGAACAGAACAAACAAACAATGCGCTCATCCACAACATTGATAAATATAATAATTATTGTATCTCTCAAATATGAACATTGACAAGTGTGAAATGCATGCACCAAGACAGAAGTTAAATTGTGTGTCGACCCACATTGTTAACTTATGGTATAATGGCGCAGGGAGGAGTGATGAATATGTGTATATATAAGAACCAAATGCTGCCCGCGGCCAGTGACGGACTTCTACGTCACATTACCTTCCTCCTCTCCTGAAGCGACCATGTACGGGAGCCTTGATAGGTAGTCCGCAGTAACGTTCTCTTTTCCTGCCTTGTGACGGACACAGAACCTGAAGGGCTGGAGCTCCAGATACCACCTGGTCACACGAGAATTCCGGTCCTTCATGGTCTGGATCCAGGTCAGTGCTCTGTGGTCCGTGTGCAGGTCAAATTCCCTCCCAAGAAGGTAGTAACGGAGGCTATCTAGGGCCCACTTTATAGCCAGGCACTCCTTTTCGATTGTAGAATACCTGGTTTCCCTGGGCAACAGCTTCCGACTCAGGTACAGCACAGGAAGCTCTTCTCCTGGCTCCCCTTGGGCCAGTACAGCTCCAATTCCTACAGCCGAAGCGTCCACCTGCACGAGAAATCTCTTCTTAAAATCAGGGGTCTGGAGAACAGGGAATGAGCACAGTCGTTTTTTTAGTGTCATGAAGGCTTCCTCACACTCCTCAGTCCACTTCACAGGGTTGCTGGCCCCCTTCGAAGTGAGGTTGGTCAGAGGGACAGCGATGGTCGAAAACTGTGGAATGAATCTCCGGTACCACCCTGCCAGACCTAGGAAGGACTTCACCTGTGTCTTGGTTCTGGGTTGAGGGCTATTCCTGATGGACTCCACTTTCTCCACCTGAGGCCGAACTTCACCCTTACCCAGCTGGTAACCCAGGTACTTTGTCTCCTGTTTCGCCCACTCACACTTCAGGAGGTTAAGCGTGAGGCCTGCTTCATGGATCTTCCCCAGGACGCTGCTAAGATGCTGTATGTGCTCCTCCCAGGAGTGGCTGTAGATCACCACGTCATCCAAGTAAGCAGCACAGTAATCGTCACAGTCCTGGAGGACCTTGTCCATCAGCCTCTGGAAAGTCGCAGGGGCCCCATGAAGGCCAAACGGCATGACCTTGAACTGGAACAGGCCCATTGGCGTCCGGAATGCAGTGTAGGCCTTGGATTGTTCATCCAGGGGCACCTGCCAGTACCCTTTGCAGAGATCCAATGTGGTGATGTAATGAGCTCTACCTATTCTCTCCAGTAAGTCGTCAATGCGGGGCATGGGATAGGCATCAAACTGGGAGATGGCATTCACCTTACGGAAGTCCATGCAGACGCGCAAAGAGCCATCCTTCTTTGGGACAATGACAATAGGGCTGCTCCATTCACTTGAAGATGGCTCGACAACATCCATCTCTATCATGGTGTGGACCTCTTCCTTGAGGGCTACCACCAGCCTCTCAGGCACACGGTAAGGATGCTGGCGGACAGGGTTCTGGCCAGGTTTCAAACGAATGACGTGTTCCAGGACTTTGGTTCTTCCTGGTCTCTGACTGAAGAGGGCCGGATACTTGCCAAACAGCTGCTTCAGCTCATCTTGCTTGTCTTCTTCCAGGTGAGCCAGTATGACTTCTGCTCGTTCTTTCCATGCCTCTGTGACCCCATCCGACTCATCCTCTTCTACTCTGCGGACCAGAAAGGACTTTCCTTTGGAGAGTTCCTCTTTCTCCTCCCAGGCCTTGAGAAGGTTCACATGGTAGGTTTGCTTCTTCTTACCCTTGTCCGGGTGCAGCACCTCGTAGGTCACTGGGCCCATCTTCCTCCCGATTAGGTACGGTCCTTGCCATTGCGCAAGGAGCTTGCTGGTAGATGAGGGAAGGAGGAGCAGGACTTTCTGTCCTGGCTCAAACTCTCTGTGGCGAGCGTGCTGGTCATAGCCTCTCTTCTGGGCCTTCTGGGCTTGCTGTAGGTTTGCTCTAGCTTCCTCTTGGTACCGTTCCAACCTGTCTCGCATCTGGAGGACATACTGGACAATCCCCTGTCCTGAGGTAGCTACTGGGGAACCTTCCCAGCACTTCTTCAGCAGGTCCAGTGGTCCTTGCACTGGCCATCCATAGAGGAGTTCGAATGGCGAGAAACCTGTCGATGCCTGAGGCACCTCCCTGTAAGCAAAAAGCAGAAAGGGTAACCACTTATCCCAGTCTTTACCAGTGTCAGCCACAAACTTCCTCAGCATGTTCTTGAGCGTTTGATTGAATCTCTCTACGAGCCCATCCGTTTGGGGATGGTAGGGAGTAGTCCTCAAGCCTTTAATGCCCAGCTGTCGGTGGAGTTGAACCATCAGTCGCGAGGTGAAGTTTGTCCCTTGGTCCGTCAGGATTTCATCTGGGATTCCTACACGAGAGAAGAGCTGAACAAGAGCACTGATTATCTTTGGAGTGGTTATGGAACGGAGTGGGAAGGCTTCTGGGAACCGGGTGGCATAGTCACAGATCACCAATATATACTTGTAACCTGCACTACTCTTCTCCAAGGGTCCAACAATGTCCATTGCAATTCTCTTGAATGGGGTAGAGATAACTGGCAGTGAACATAGAGGAGCCCGTTCAGACCTACGGACAGCACTGGTTTTCTGGCACGTGGGGCATGATTTGCAGTATTTTTGTACATCAGTATACATGGAGGGCCAAAAGAAACGGGAGCCTAGCCTAAGATAGGTCTTATGTTGCCCTAGATGGCCTGCCCATGGAACTGTATGTGCAAGGTTGAGAACAAGTGGTCTACAGGTAGATGGCACCACCAACTTCCTGCTATCTGCCTCTGACCCAAGGTAGAGTATGTGGTTGTCTACTGTGTAAATCCCCCCACATAAAGATTGACTGTCCCCAGCTAAGGCCTTGTCAAACAAACATTTCAAGGTTGCGTCAGACTTCTGCAGTGTAGCAAAATTTTGTGGAACATCCCATTGCACCTCTAACCCAGACACATCAGCAACAGGTACAGGGGTTCCCACATACTTCTCAAGACGCCGCTGGCGGCGTGACTTTCTGGGCCCTTTGGTTCCCCCCTCGCACAGACTATCACACAAGTCAGGCAGAGGTTGTAAACCAGCTTTGGCCTGGGCACGAGTGACAACTGAACATGCCATCTGAACATCAGACTGGCAAACTGACTGCTCATATAGCTGACCCCCCACACTTCCCAACAGATCAGAGAGTACAGGCACATCCCTCCCCAAAATCATCTCAAAAGGTAGCTTCTCCATTACCCCAACTTTGAGGAGGTATTTCTGACCAAGAATCTCAACTGTAAGCTCAGCTGTGGGCTGCTGTGACTGGTCACCATGGACACATTGGATCAGTGTCTGATGACCATAATCAATGTCTGAGATTCCCAAGGCTTGGAAAGCTGCCGCAGTCATCCCCCTCTTCAAAGGGGGAGACACCCTGGACCCAAACTGTTACCGACCAATATCCATCCTGCCCTGCCAATCTAAGGTCTTCGAAAGCCAAGTCAACAAACAGATCACTGACCATCTCGAATCCCACCGTACCTTCTCCGCTATGCAATCTGGTTTCCGAGCCAGTCACCGGTGCACCTCAGCCACGCTCAAGGTACTAAACGATATCCTAACCGCCATCAATAAAAGACAATACTGTGCAGCCGTCTTCATCGACCTGGCCAAGGCTTTCAGCTCTGTCAATCACCATATTCTTATCGGCAGACTCAGTAGCCTCGGTTTTTCTAATGACTGCCTTGCCTGGTTCACCAACTACTTTGCAGACAGAGTTCAGTGTGTCAAATCGGAGGGCGTGTTGTCCGGTCCTCTGGCAGTCTCTATGGGGGTGCCACAGGGTTCAATTCTCGGGCCGACTCTTTTCTCTGTATGTATCAATGATGTTACTCTTGCTGCGGGCGATACCCTGATCCACCTCTATGCAGACAACACCATTCTGTATACTTCTGGCCCTTCCTTGGACACTGTGCTATCTAACCTCCAAACGAGCTACAATGCCATACAACACTCCTTCCGTGGCCTCCAAATGCTCTTAAACGCTAGTAAAGCCAAATGCATGCTTTTCAACCATTCGCTGCCTGCACCCGCACGCCCGACTAGCATCACCACCCTGGATGGTTCCGACCTAGAATATGTGGACATCTATAAGTACCTAGGTGTCTGGCTAGACTGTAAACTCTCCTTCCAAACTCATATCAAACATCTCCAATCTAAAATCAAATCTAGAGTCGGCTCTCTATTCCGCAAAAAAGCCTCCTTCACTCACGCCGCCAAACTTACCCTAGTAAAGCTGACTATCCTACCGATCCTCGACTTCGGCGATGTCATCTACGAAATAGCTTCCAATACTCTACTCAGCAAACTGGATGCAGTTTATCACAGTGCCATCCGTTTTGTTACTAAAGCACCTTATACCACCCACCACTGCGACCTGTATGCTCTAGTCGGCTGGCCCTCGTTACATATTCATCGCCAGACCCACTGTCTCCAGGTCATCTACAAGTCCATGCTAGGTAAAGCTCCGCCTTATCTCAGTTCACTGGTCACGATGGCAACACCCACCCGTAGCACGCGCTCCAGCAGGTGTATCTCACTGATCATCCCTAAAGCCAACACCTCATTTGGCCGCCTTTCCTTCCAGTTCTCTGCTGCCTGTGACTGGAACGAATTGCAAAAATCGCTGAAGTTGGAGACTTTTATTTCCCTCACCAACTTTAAACATCAACTATCTGAGCAGCTAACCGATCGCTGCATCTGTACATAGTCCATCTGTAAATAGCCCACCCAATCTATCTACCTCATCCCCATACTGTTTTTATTTTATTGACTTTTCTGCTCTTTTGCACACCAGTATCTCTACTTGCACATCATCATCTGCTCATTTATCAGTCCAGTGTTAATCTGCTAAATTGTAATTATTCGCTCCTATGGCCTATTATTCACCTACCTCCTCATGCCTTTTGCACACACTGTACATAGACTTTCTTTTTTCTACTGTGTCATTGATTTGTTTATTGTGTTATTGGCTCGTTTATTGTTTACTCCATGTGTAACTCTGTGTTGTTGTCTGTGTCACACTGCTTTGCTTTATCTTGGCCAGGTCGCAGTTGCAAATGAGAACTTGTTCTCAGCTAGCCTACCTGGTTAAATACAGGTGAAATAAAAAAAATTATAAATAAAAATGTATTTGTGTTGTTCCAAATCTCTGAATAAAAATGACAGTTAGTGCAGAATGGTGGCATGTGTGTGGGGGTGGGGGGGGGCACTGAAGGGGGAGTTCTCCCAGGGAGATATACAAGCTAGAACTGCCACTGCACCCAGTAGATATAGGTATTTATCAAAATTGGATATGTTTTCTAATTCTTTGTGGGACTGTGTAATCTGAGGGAAATATGATTCTCTAAAATGGTCATGCATTTGGCAGGAGGTTAGGAAGTGCAGCTCAGTTTCCACCTCATTTTGTGGGCAGTGTGCACATAGCCTGCCTTCTCTTGAGAGCCAGGTCTGCCTTTGGTGGCCTTTCTCAATAGCAGGGCTATGCTCACTGAGTCTGTACATAGAAACATTTCCTTAAGTTTGGGTCAGTCACAGCTCCGTTTTTTTGTTAATTCTTTTCATTGTGTCAAGTAATTATCTTTTTGTTTTCTCATGATTTGGTTGGGTCTAATTGTGTTGCTGTCCTGGGGCTCTGTGGGGTCTGTTTGTGTTTGTGAACAGAGTCCCAGGACCAGCTTGCTGGGACTCTTCTCCAGGTTAATTTCTCTGTAGGTGATGGCTTTGTTATGGAAGGTTTGGGAATTGCTTCCTTTTAGGTGGTTGTAGAATTTAACGGCTCTTTTCTGGATTTTGATAATTAGCGGGTATCGACCTAATTTCTCTGCATGCATTATTTGGTGTTTTACGTTGTACACGGAATATATTTTTTGCAGAACTCTGCATACAGAGTCTCAATTTGGTGTTTGTCCCATTTTGTGGATTATTGGTCGGTGAGAGGACCCCAGACCTCACAACCATAAATGGCCATGGGTCCTATAACTGATTCAAATATTTTTAGCCAGATCCTAATTGGTGTGTCGAATTTTGATGGTATAGAATGCCCTTCTTGCCATGTCTCTCAGATCGTTCACAACTTTGTGGAAGTTACCTGTGGCGCTTAATGTTTAGGCCGAGGTATGTCAAGTTTTTTGTGTGCACTAGGGCAATGTGTCCAGATGGAATTTGTATTCGTGGAACACCATTATTTTGGTCTTACTGAGATTTACTGTCAGGGCCCAAGTCTGACAGAATCTGTGCAGAAGATCTAGGTGCTGCTGTAGGCCCTCCTTGGTTGGTGACAGAAGCACCAGATCATCAGCAAACAGTAGACATTTGACTTCGGATTCTAATAGGGTGAAGCCGGGTGCTGCAGACTTTTCTAGTGCCCTTGCCAATTCGTTGATATATATGTGGAAGAGGGTGGAGCTTAAGCTGCATCCCTGTCTCACCCCACGACCCCGTGTGAAGAAATGTGTGTTTTTTGCCCATTTTAACTGCACACTTGTTGTTTGTGTACATGGATTTTATAATGTCATATGTTTTACCCCCAACACCACTTTCCATCAATTTGTATAGCACACCCTCATGCCAAATTGAGTCGAAGGCTTTTTTGAAATCAACAAAGCATGAGAAGACTTTGCCCTTGTTTTGGTTTGTTTGGTTGTCAATTAGGGTGTGCAGGCTGAATACATGGTCTGGTAATTTGGTAAAAAGCCAGTTTGACATTTGCTCAGTACATTGTTTTCATTGAGGAAATGTACGAGTCTGCTGTTAATGATAATGTAGAGGATTTTCCCAAGGTTACTGTTGACCCATAGTAGTTATTGGTAGTTATTGGGGTCAAATTTGTCTCCACTTTTGTGGATTGGGGTGATCAGTCCTTGGTTCCAAATATTGGGGAAGATGCCAGAGCTAAGGATGATGTTAAAGAGTTTTAATATAGCCAATTGGAATTTGTTGTCTGTATATTTGATCATTTCATTGAGGATACCATCAACACCACAGGCCTTTTTTATTTTGTCCTGTAACTCATTCAAGGTAATTGGAGAATCCAGTGGGTTCTGGTAGTCTTTAATATTTGATTCTAATATATGTATTTGATAATGTATATGTTTTTGCTCTTTATTCTTTGTTATAGAGCCAAAAAGATTGGAGAAGTGGTTTACCCATACATCTCCATTTTTTTATAGATAATTCTTCGTGTTGTTGTTTGTTTAGTGTTTTCCAATTTTCCCAGAAGTGGTTAGAGTCTATGGATTCTTCAATTACATTGAGCTGATTTCTGACGTGCTGTTTCTTCTTTTTCTGTAGTGTATTTCTGTCTTGTTTTAGTGATTCACCATAGTGAAGGCGTAGACTCAGGTTTTCTGGGTCTCTGTGTTTTTGGTTGGACAGGTTTCTCAATTTCTTTCTTAGATTTTTGCATTCTTCATTTTCTATTTGAGATTTTTAGATTTGATAGGGAAGAGAGGTCAAATATACTGTTAAGATTTTCTACTGCCAAGTTTACACCTTCACTATTACAGTGGAACGTTTTACCCAGGAAATTGTCTAAAAGGGATTGAATTTGTTGTTGCCTAATTGTTTTTTGGTAGGTTTCCAAACTGCATTCCTTCCATCTATAGCATTTCTTAATGTTACTCAGTTCCTTTGGCTTTGATGCCTCATGATTGAGTATTGCTCTGTTCAAGTAGACTGTGATTTTGCTGTGGTCTGATAGGGGTGTCACTGGGCTGACTGAACGCTCTGAGAGACTCTGGGTTGAGGTCAGTGATAAAGTAGTCTACAGTACTACTGCCAAGAGATGAGCTATAGGTGTACCTACCATAGGAGTCCCCTCGAAGCCTACCATTGACTATGTACATACCCAGCGTGCGACAGAGCTGCAGGAGTTGTGACCCGTTTTTGTTGGTTATGCTGTCATAGTTGTGCCTAGGGGAGCATATGTGGGAGGGAATGCTGTC
The DNA here is from genome assembly GCF_002021735.2 of Oncorhynchus kisutch. NCBI lineage: Eukaryota > Metazoa > Chordata > Actinopteri > Salmoniformes > Salmonidae > Oncorhynchus > Oncorhynchus kisutch. Next base: position 57,700,135 of record NC_034175.2, on the reverse strand, counting down.
ACCTGCAGGCAGGTGTTTGTCCCCCTGTGTGCTGAGGGTGTCAGGTTCTTGTCCGGTTCTGGCATTTAGGTCGCCACAGACTAGTACATGTCCCTGGGCCTGGAAATGATTGATTTCCCCCTCCAGGATGGAGAAGCTGTCTTCAGTATGGGGATTCTAGTGGGGGGATATAGGTAGCACACAGGAGGACATTTTTCTCTGTTAAGATCATTTCCTTTTGAATTTCTAGCCAAATGTAAAAAGTTCCTGTTTTGATTAATTTAATGGAGTGAGTTAGGTCTGCTCTATGCCAAATTAGCATACCCCCTGAGTCCCTTCCCTGTTTCACACCTGATAGTTTGGTGGATGGGACTACCAGCTCTCTGTAACCTAGAGGGCAACCAGTGGGTCCGTCTCCTCTATACCAGGTTTCTTGCAGGATGACAATGTCTGTATTCCGATTTCTTTGGTGAAGTCTGGGTTCCTGCTCTTTAGGCCAAAGGCAGATGACCTCAGGCCTTGGATATTCCAGGATGATATAGTGAAGGCTTTTTGTTCCATAAAGTGTCCAATGTTGTTGGTCGTGGTTTAGCCTCAAGCCAGTAAGTGTGAGCAGAGCCTGCTCTTTCTCTCTCTCTGTCTCTCTCTCTCTCTCTCCATCTGCTCACTTTCTGTGTGACTAAGAGCCATCACCCCCTCACATGCTGCAGTCTGCAACTCCCACCACTCCTGCTGTCACAGATTGTGAACATTCTTCAGCCTACTTTGCTATAAAGCTAAACAATTAATATGCTGATTCTGGTCGTTTTTATGCTCAATATCTAAACCTTTGCTAAAACTGCAGGAAAGGCGGCAGCATATTCATGCCTTTCTTTCTATCCATTAAAATCTATTATCTGACTCCAGTCAATGTTGATAGGCAGGGTGGGCATAGTTGTAGCTGCTTTGCCTAGCCTGAAGTAACTTCATTCGAGCGGTTTCATATTTTGCGCATGCGTATTGCCTTAACATGTTGTGTGGGTAATGCTGGCACAAGCTGTGCACAGGCAACCACCCCCAATGACACCATCCTCCTCACTCTGCTAGCTCTCCGGCAGGCAAACAGAGTGAGTACTGTACTGTCCACTTGTACTGTTACACATCTTGGACATTTACTTTTGCTTTGTGGAAGTAAGGAATGGGAGTTACCAGTTGTGTCAGTGTTGAGAGTGAACCTCGGCCTTCTGGGAGTCTGACTGTCACTGAACATGACGATCAAATCTAACAAACTTCTCTGACAGACACTTCCCTTTTTGTTTTCCAAGTGTGTGTGCATGTGAGTGTGAGTGTGTGTGTGTGTGTGTGTGTGTGTGTGTGTGTGTGGCCTTTGACATTTTGTGGTAATACCAACAAAAACAGGCCATTCTTATGCCAATTGTGAGCTTCTGGCCCAGAGTTCTCATTAGGGAGAGGGTTCTCCTCTCCTCTGGTCTCTTCTCCTCCGTTCTCCTCCCCTCCTCTGTCTCGCCCCTAAGTGGATTAAAAGGATGTGAAACATGAGCTGGAGCACTGCTAATAGCGTTTCTTGAATTTGAAGTGTGCCATGCTGGATTGATTCTCATGGTAAAGTTGCCGATATTGTAACTGAAACAAGCAGTGTTCACACTCACTCTAATGGGAATAGTAGATGTCTGTGAAAACTGTACTGTATTTATACAGAATACATCATAATCAATCTGAGAGGTCAGATGAGTTGAGTTTACCACACACACACACACACACACACACACACACACACACACACACACACACACACACACACACACACACACACACACACAACACAGTTGCACGCCTGCGTGCACACATAACAGTAGCTTCAGAATACATTAATTAATCGGAGTTGCAATGTGGCCACAGTCATGAACCCTGTGTGTGTTTTGGCTTTCTTATGCATTCATTATCTCTCTGTCGGTTCCACTTCACTGCGTTTGTGTGTGTGTGGGAGGAGGATGCGGGGGGGGGGGGGTAATTGTAGCCTCTGTGTGTGTTTTAGCATTCTTATGAATTCATTGCCCTTCTAGTTTCCTCTCTGTTGAGTGTGTGTGTGTGTGTATGTGTGTGTGCGCGTGTGTGTGTGTGCGTGTGTGTGTGTGTGTGTGCGTGTGCGTGTGTGTGTGTGTGTGTGCGTGTGTGTGTGTGTGTGTGCGCGTGTGTGTGAGTGTGTGCCTGTGAGCATGCACAGAATACAGACTACAGAATGCACACACATACAGACATCATAGCACGGTAGTTTTACCCCTGCAGCCAACGAGGCTCCTGAATCCCAAATCCTTCTTTCCCGGCAAGCAGCTAGGAAGCTCCTTTGTTCTTCAGAGACTCCACATTCCAGGGAGAGAGAGATAGAGGAAGAGAGAGAGGGAGCGAGATAGAGATAGAAAATGAGAAGGAATGAGGAAGATAATAAGGGACAGAGGATAGATACACTCTTAGAAAAAAATGTGCTATCTAGAACCAAAAGGGGTTCTGCAGCTGTCCCCTTAGGAAAAACATTTAAGGCTCGGGCACTTTTTTTCAATTTTCATCGTAAAATGACATACCCAAATCTAACTGCCTGTAGCTCAGGACCTGAAGCAAGGATATGCATATTCTTGATACCATTTGAAAGGAAACACTTTGAAGTTTGTGGAAATGTGAAATGAATGTAGAAGAATACAACACATTAGATCTGGTAAAAGATAATGCAAGAGAAAGGCCACAATGCATTATTCCAATTTAGGCGCAATTTATATTTTGGCCACTAGAAGGCATCAGTGTATGTGCAAAGTTTTAGACTGATCCAATGTACCATTCCATTTCTGTTCAAAATGTTGTATCAAGTCTGCCCAAATGTGCCTAATTGGTTTATTAATACATTTTCAACTTCATACCTGTGCACTCTCCTCAAACAATAGCAGGGTATTATTTCATTGTAATAGCTACTGTAAATTGGACAGTGCAGTGAAATTAACAAGAATTTAAAATGTCTGCTTGTATCAGATATGTCCTGGGAAATGTTGTTGTTTACTTACAACCTCATGCAAATCACATTAGTGCACATTAGCTCAACCATCCCGCCGGTGTGACACCGATCCTGTAGCGGTTATTAAGAACCCCTCTTGGTTCCAGGTAGAAAATGTTTTGGTTCCATTATCCTATGAGGACATCTCTCTCTCTCTCTCTCTCTCTCTCTCTCTCTCTCTCTCTCTCTCTCTCTCTCTCTCTCTCTCTCTCTCTCTCTCTCTCTCTCTCTCTCTCTCTCTCTCTCTCTCTCTCTCTCTCTCTCTCTCTCTCTCTCTCTCTCTCTCTCTCTCTCTCTCTCTCTCTCTCTCTCTCTCTCTCTCTCTCTCTCTCTCTCTCTCTCTCTCTCTCTCTCTCTCTCTCTCTCTCTCTCTCTCTCTCTCTCTCTCTCTCTCTCTCTCTCTCTCTCTCTCTCTCTCTCTCTCTCTCTCTCTCTCTCTCTCTCTCTCAAACATTTAGGTTTAGGGTCACTTAGAAATCTCCTTGTTTTTGAAGGAAAAGCTCATTTTTTCTCCATTAAAATAACATCGAATTGATCAGAAATTCTGTGTAGATACTGTTAATATTGTAAATGACTATTGAAACAGATACTAGTCAATGACTAAATGACTATTGAAACAGATACTAGTCAACAGTGAACAGTGAAGAGGCGACTCCGGGATGCTGGCCTTCTAGGCAGAGTGCCTCTGTCCAGTCTCAACGTCAACAGTGAAGAGGCGACTCCGGGATGCTGGCCTTCTAGGCAGAGTGCCTCTGTCCAGTCTCAACGTCAACAGTGAAGAGGCGACTCCGGGATGCTGGCCTTCTAGGCAGAGTTCCTCTGTCCAGTCTCAACGTCAACAGTGAAGAGGCGACTCCGGGATGCTGGCCTTCTAGGCAGAGTTCCTCTGTCCAGTGTCAACGTCAACAGTGAAGAGGCGACTCCGGGATGCTGGCCTTCTAGGCAGAGTTCCTCTGTCCAGTGTCAACGTCAACAGTGAATAGGCGACTCCGGGATGCTGGCCTTCTAGGCAGAGTTCCTCTGTCCAGTGTCAACGTCAACAGTGAAGAGGCGACTCCGGGATGCTGGCCTTCTAGGCAGAGTTCCTCTGTCCAGTGTCAACGTCAACAGTGAAGAGGCGACTCCGGGATGCTGGCCTTCTAGGCAGAGTTCCTCTGTCCAGTCTCAGCGTCAACAGTGAAGAGGCGACTCTGGGATGCTGGCCTTCTAGGCAGAGTTCCTCTTTCCAGTCTCAACGTCAACAGTGAAGAGGTGACTCCGGGATGCTGGCCCTCTAGGCAGATTTCCTCTGTCCAGTCTCATTGTCAACAGTGAAGAGGCGACTCCGGGATGCTGGCCTTCTAGGCAGAGTTCCTCTGAGAGAAGGAGAGAATTAGAGAACGCACACTTAGATTCACACAGGACACCGAATAGGACAGGAGAAGTACTCCAGATATAACAAACTGACCCCAGCCCCCCGACACATAAACTACTGCAGCATAAATACTGGAGGCTGAGACAGGAGGGGTCAGGAGACACTGTGGCCCCATCCGAGGACACCCCCGGACAGGGCCAAACAGGAAGGATATAACCCCACCCACTTTGCCAAAGCACAGCCCCCACACCACTAGAGGGATATCTTCAACCACCAACTTACCATCCTGAGACAAGGCTGAGTATAGCCCACAAAGATCTCCGCCACGGCACAACCCAAGGGGGGGGCGCCAACCCAGACAGGATGACCACAACAGTGAATCAACCCACTCAGGTGACGCACCCCCTCCAGGGACGGCATGAGAGAGCCCCAGCAAGCCAGTGACTCAGCCCCTGTAATAGGGTTAGAGGCAGAGAATCCCAGTGGAAAGAGGGGAACCGGCCAGGCAGAGACAGCAAGGGCGGTTCATTGCTCCAGAGCCTTTCCGTTCACCTTCCCGCTCCTGGGCCAGACTACACTCAATCATATGACCCACTGAAGAGATGAGTCTTCAGTAAAGACTTAAAGGTTGAGACCGAGTTTGCGTCTCTGACATGGGTAGGCAGACCGTTCCATAAAAATGGAGCTCTATAGGAGAAAGCCCTGCCTCCAGCTGTTTGCTTAGAAATTCTAGGGACAATTAGGAGGCCTGCGTCTTTTGACCGTAGCGTACGTGTAGGTATGTACGGCAGGACCAAATCAGAGAGATAGGTAGGAGCAAGCCCATGTAATGCTTTGTAGGTTAGCAGTAAAACCTTGAAATCAGCCCTTGCTTTGACAGGAAGCCAGTGTAGAGAGGCTAGCACTGGAGTAATATGATCAAATTTTTGGTTCTAGTCAGGATTCTAGCAGCCGTATTTAGCACTAACTGAAGTTTATTTAGTGCTTTATCCGGGTAGCCGGAAAATAGAGCATTGCAGTAGTCTAACCTAGAAGTGACAAAAGCATGGATTAATTTTTCTGCATCATTTTTGGACAGAAAGTTTCTGATTTTTGCAATGTTACGTAGATGGAAAAAAGCTGTCCTCGAAATGGTCTTGATATGTTCTTCAAAAGAGAGATCAGGGTCCAGAGTAACGCCGAGGTCCTTCACAGTTTTATTTGAGACGACTGTACAACCATTAAGATTAATTGTCAGATTCAACAGAAGATCTCTTTGTTTCTTGTGACCTAGAACAAGCATCTCTGTTTTGTCCGAGTTTAATAGTAGAAAGTTTGCAGCCATCCACTTCCTTATGTCTGAAACACATGCTTCTAGCGAGGGCAATTTTGGGGCTTCACCATGTTTCATTGAAATGTACAGCTGTGTGTCATCCGCATAGCAGTGAAAGTTCCTCTGTCCAGTCTCAACGTCAACAGTGAAGAGGCGACTCCGGGATGCTGGCCCTCTAGGCAGAGCTCCTCTGTCCAGTCTCAATGTCAACAGTGAAGAGGCGACTCCGGGATGCTGGCCCTCTAGGCAGAGTTCCTCTGTCCAGTCTCAGCGTCAACACTGAAGAGGCGACTCCGGGATGCTGGCTCTCTAGGCAGAGCTCCTCTGTCCAGTCTCAACGTCAACAGTGAAGAGGCGACTCCGGGATGCTGGCCCTCTAGGCAGAGTTCCTCTGTCCAGTCTCAACATCAACAGTGAAGAGGCGACTCCGGGATGCTGGCCCTCTAGGCAGAGTTCCTCTGTCCAGTCTCAACGTCAACAGTGAAGTTTTGCTATTTTTTGAGTTTTTATTATTAGTGGTTATGGGCCTAATTCTGCCCTGCATGTGTTGTTTGTAGTTTTCCTCTGGACATGTAGGATAATCTTACAGAACATGTGGGGTTTCAATGGGGTGTTTGTCCCACTGGGTGAAATCTTGTTGTAAAAGTGGACCCCACAGCTGGCTGCCATAAAGTGTAATTGGTTCAATGACTCATTCAATTAGTTTTAGCCAAATTTGAATAGGTATTTCAACTTGAATTAGTTTCTTAATGCTGTATGCCCTGTGTGCTTTCTCTCTCAGTTCATTCACTGCCTCATTTAGGTCTCCAGCTGAGCTTATTTGTAAACCTAAGTAATTGTAGTGTGTGCAGTACTCTGTATATTTTGTACCAATTGAGAACTTTGGTCTAATTGCCTGAGATCTGGATGCATCTCTGGAAAATCATTATTTTTGTATTTTTGGGGATTACTGGCAGGGCCCAGGTCTGGCAGTACTGCTCTAGCAGGTCCAGGCTCTGCTGTAGGCCATGTGCTGTGGGTGACATCTGCGAAGAGCAGGCATTTAACCTCCAAATTGTGGAAACTAACACTAGGGGCTGAGGATTTTTCTAGAATAGTGGCCAGTTCGTTGATGTAAATATTGAAGAGGGCAGGGCTCAGATTGCAACCCTGGTGAAGGCCCCGCCCCGGTTAAATAATTTTCTTGCCAATTTTGATGCTGCACGTATTGCCAGTATACATTGATTTAATTATGTAATGTGTTTAACCACCCTAAACCACTTTCAATAAGTTTGTAAAACAGCCCTGTATGCCAAATAGAATTAAATGCTTTTTAGAAGTCGATAAAGCAAGTGTACATTTTGGTAGGGTGTAAATATGTAATGAGGTCTGTGTGTAGCTTGTATAGAGGAGTCAGGCTCAGGACAGCAGATATGAGTAAATAAACGTAATTTACTCAAAAATAGACAAATACAATAAAGCGAGCCCACATAATGGACCGTATACATACAAACAATTACTCACAAACAAACATGGGGGAACAGAGGGTTAAATAATGAACAAGTAATTGGAGATTAAAACCAGGTGTGTAAGACAAAGAAAAAACAAATGGAAAATGAAAAAAATTATCTTGAATTTTGCATTGTTCTCTGTTTGCATCAGTTTGAACAGGGTTGTAGAGGTTTTAAAATGGGTTGTCGATATGTCAACGAATCAAATCAAAGTATATTTGTCACGTGCGCCGAATACAGTGAAATGCTTACTTACAGGCTCAAAACCAATAGTGTGGAAAAAGGTGTGTGTGTGTGTGTGTGCGTGTGTGCATGTGTGCGTGTGCGTGTGTGCATGTGTGTGTGTGCGTGTGTGCGTGCGTGCGCGCGTGTGCGTGTGTGTGTGTGTGTGTGTAGGTAAGTAAAGAAATAAAACAAACCATTTTTAGGGCCTTCCTCTGACACAGCCTGGTGTAGAGGTCCTGGATGGCAGGCAGCTTTGCCCCATTGATGTACTGGGCCGTACGCACTACCCTCTGAAGTGCCTTGTGGTCGAAGGCCAAGCAAGTGCCGTACCAGGCAGTGATGCAACCGGTCAGGATGCTCTCGATGTTGCAGGTGTAGAACCTTTTGAGGATCTCAAGACCCATGCCAAATCTTTTTAGTTTCCTGAGGGGGAAAAGGCTTTGTCGTGCCCTCTTCACGACTGTCTTGGTGTGTTTGGACCATTCTAGTTTGTTGTTGATGTGGACACCAAGGAACTTGAAGCTCTCACCCTGCTCCACTACAGCCCCGTCGATGAGATTGGGGGCGTGCTCGGTGCTCCTTTTCCTGTAGTCCACAATCATCTCCTTAGTCTTGGTTACGTTGAGGGATAGGTTGTTATTCTGGCACCACCCGGCCAGGTCTCTGACCTCCTCCCTATAGGTTGTCTCGTCGTTGTCGGTGATCAGGCCTACCACTGTTGTGTTGTCTGCAAACTTAATGATGGTGTTGGAGTTGTGCCTGGCCATGCAGTCGTGGGTGAACAGGGAGTACAGGAGGGGACAAAGCACGCACCCCTGGGGACCTCCAGTGTTGTTTGGTCCCAGGTTCCTTAGCTTAGTGATGAGCTTTGAGGGTACTATGGTGTTGAACGCTGAGCTGTAATCATTGAATAGCATCCTCACATAGGTGTTCATTTTGTCCAGGTGGGAAAGGGCAGTGTGGAGTGCAATAGAGATTGCATCATCCGTGGATCCGTTTGGGCATCATCCGTGGATCCGTATGCAAATTAGAGTGGGTCTAGGGTTTTGGGATAATGGTGTTGATGTGAGCCATTACCAGCTTTCAAAGCACTTCATGGCTACAGACGTGAGTGATACAGGTCTGTAGTCATTTAGGCAGGTTGCCTTTGTGTTCTTGGGCACAGGGACTATGGTGGTCTGCTTGAAACATGTTGGTATTACAGACTCAATCAGAGACATGTTGAAAATGTCAGTGAAGACACCTGCCAGCTGGTCAGCACATGCCCGGAGCACACATCCTGGTAATCCATCTGGCCCCGCCGCCTTGCGTATGTTGACCTGTTTAAAGGTCTTTCTCACGTCGGCTACGGAGAGCGTGATCACACAGTCGTCCGGAACAGCTGATGCTCTTATGCAAGCCTCAGTGTTGCTTACCTCGAAGCGAGCATAGAAGTGATTTAGCTCGTCTGGTAGGCTCGTGTCACTGGGCAGCTTGCGGCTGTGCGGTAGTAGAGAGAACTGTCTATGACTGGGGTGGCTGGGGTCTTTGACAAATTTTAGGGCCTTTGTAGTCTGTAACAGTTCTGTAATAGCTCGTCGAAGCCGGTGTGGTATGATTCAATCTTAGCCCTGTACTGACGCTTTGCCTGTTTGATGGTTCGTCGTATGGCACAGCAGGATTTCTTTTAAGCTTCCGGGTTAGAGTCCCGCACCTTGAAAGCGGCAGCTCTACCCTTTAGCTCAGTGCGAATGTTGCCTGTAACCCATGGCTTCTGGTTGTGGTATGTACGTACAGTCACTGTGAGGACGACGTCCTCAATGCACTTATTGATAAAGCCAGTGACTGATGTGGTGTATTCTTCAATGTCATCGGAAGAATCCCAGGACATGTTCCAGTCTGTGATTGCAAAACAGTCTTTTAGTTTAGCGTCTGCTTCATCTTACCACTTTTTTATAGACCGAGTCACTGGTGCTTCCTGCTTAAATTTTTGCTTGTAAGCAGGAATCAGGAGGATCGAGTTGTGGACGGATTTACCGAATGGAGGACGAGGGAGAGCTTTGTACACGTCTCTGTGTGTGGAGTACAGGTGATCTAGAATTTTTTCCCCCTCTGGTTGCACATTTAACATGTTGATAGAGATTTGTTAGAACTGATTTAAGTTTCCCTGCATTAAAGTCTCCCGACACTAGGAGCGCTGCCTCTGGGTGAGTGGTTTCCTGTTTGCTTATTTCCTTACAGCTGACTGAGTGAGGTCTTAGTGCCAGCATCGGTCTGTGGTTGTAAATAAACATCCACGAAAAGTATAGTTGAGAACTCTCTAGGCAAGTAGTGTAGCCTGCAGTTTATCACAATATACTTCAGACGAGCAAAATCTAGAGACTTCCTCAGATTTCGTGCACCAGCTGTTGTTTACAAATATGCACAGACCGCCCCCCCTCGTCTTACCGGAGTGTGCTGTTCTATCCTGCCGGTGCAGCGTATATCCCGCTAGCTGAATATCCGTGTCGTCATTCAGCCACGATTCCGTTAAACATAGGATATTACAGTTTTTGATATCCCGTTGGTAGGATATTTGTGATCGTACCTCGTCTAATTTATTGTCCAGTGATTGCATATTGGCGAGTAATATTGATGGTAACGGCAGCTTTCCTACTCACCTTCTGCGGGTCCTGACGAGGCATCCGGCTCTTCGTCCTCTGTACCTGCATCACTTCCTCTTGCAAATAACGGGGATGTTGGCCCTGTCGGGTGTTTGGAGAATATCATGTGAGTCTTGCTTGTTGTTGAAAAAGTATTTGTGTAATCCGAGGTGAGTGATCTCTGTCCTGATATCCAGAAGCTCTTAGTCTAATCCGAGGTGAGTGATCTCTGTCCTGATATCCAGAAGCTCTTAGTCTAATCCGAGGTGAGTGATCTCTGTCCTGATATCCAGAAGCTCTTAGTCTAATCCGAGGTGAGTGATCTCGGTCCTGATATCTAGAAGCTCTTAGTCTAATCCGAGGTGAGTGATCTCTGTCCTGATATCTAGAAGCTCTTAGTCTAATCCGAGGTGAGTGATCTCTGTCCTGATATCCAGAAGCTCTTAGTCTAATCCGAGGTGAGTGATCTCGGTCCTGATATCTAGAAGCTCTTAGTCTAATCCGAGGTGAGTGATCTCGGTCCTGATATCTAGAAGCTCTTAGTCTAATCCGAGGTGAGTGATCTCAGTCCTGATATCTAGAAGCTCTTAGTCTAATCCGAGGTGAGTGATCTCGGTCCTGATATCCAGAAGCTCTTTTCTGCCGTAAGATACGGTTGCAGAAACATTATGTACAAAATAAAAATCCCACATAATAGCCCAACCCCGCAGTTTTTTCCGGCGCCATTTTACATTTTACACCATTGTATGGCTAGTTTCTCTTTTTATTCTTTTCTAATTTTGCCAGAAGTTGTTTGTGTTTATGGATTCCTCAAATAGTGTCAGTTGATAGAGTTTTAAATTCTCACAGTAATGAAGATGTAATTCTCCATTATTTGGGTCTCTGTGCTTTTAGTTTGATAATGTTTTTTCCTGATAATTTTACAATCTGTATCTAACCAGTTTGTGGTCATTTTATTTTATATATTTTTTTTTATCAATTTCAGTTGTGCTTCTTTTGCCATTTGTCTGAATATATTGTTAAGGTTTTTTACTGCTACTCTAAATTGATGCCTTCTGTGAGAGTTTGTGGTATCCAGAAAGATATCGAATGTGTGTTTGGATTTTTTGGTTACTTGTTGTTTTCTGATATTCTTCTGTGCTGTTTTGGGCCCATCTGTATGAATTTCTGAGGTTGTACAGCTTACTGGGCTGTGAATGTGTAGTTGTTTCCATGTCTGTTCTTTGGAGGAACAACGTCATTTGGCTGTGATCAGACAGAGGTGTTAGTGGCTTGACAGTGGATGAGCTGGGAGAGAAAGGGTCAATGTCTGTAATCATATAGTCTACTATGCTGTGGCCAAGAGGTAGGTCAATCTCAGTAGGTCAGTAGGTCAATCTCCCCAAAGAATCCCCCCGTAACCTACCATTGACATAGTACAGACCCAGCCTTCGACAGCTGCAACAAATCCCTTCTGTTTTTTGTTGATGGTGCTGTCACTGTTGTTTCTATGGGGAGATTGAGACAGAAACAGTATGGCCTGTAATATAGCTGTCACCTCGTATGGTTGTTAAAACACATAGTGTTTCTGTGCGTTCTCTCTCTGACCCCATTAGCAGGTGTTAATAATTGCTGGTTGTTATGTAGCATACTGTTTCTATGAGAGACTGTTTTTCCTCTCTCTCTCTCTCTCTCTCTGCCTCTCTCTCTCGCAGCTTCTCTCTCTTTCTGCTCTCTCTGTCCTGCTCTCTCTCTGTCCTGCTCTCTCTCTTTCTGCTCTCTCTCTCTCTGTCCTGCTCTCTCTCTCTCTGTCCTGCTCTCTCTCTCGCACTCTCTCTCTCTCTATCTCGCTCTCTCTCTCTGTCCTGCTCTCTCTCTCTCTCTCTCTCTCTCTGACCCCAGTAGCAGGTGTTAATTGCGGGTTGTTGTGCAGAGTAGTGTTTCTATGAGAGGCTGATGCTGCTCTGTTTTAGAGCTAATGATAGACAGGGATAATTATCAGTAACCTGATCAACTAATAATGGTGCTTAGGCAACATAACACAGCCTACAGCCAACACAAACACATTACAGGAGAAAGGGCTCATAGTTCTCACCCATAGATGTATTGCATCTAGCCTATGTTCTATATACTATGTAATCACATCTTCTTTGAATTGTAATCATACGTGTACAACAGCATGTTCCAGTTCCCGCCGATATCCAGCAATTTCACACAGCCATTGAAGAGGAGAGGGGAAACATTCCACTGGCCACAATCAACAGCCTGATCAACTCTATGTGGAGGAGATGTGTTGTGCTGCATGAGCCAAATGGTGGTCACACCAGAGGCTGACTGGTTTTCTGATCCACGCCCCTAGTTTTTTTTAAAGGTATATGTGACCAACAGATGCATATCTGCATGTCTGTCATGTGAAACCTATAGACTAGGGCCTAATGAATTTATTTACATTGATTGAATTCCTTATGAACTGTAACTGTAACTAAAATGGTTGAAATCGTTGCATGTTACGTTCATATTTTTGTTCAGTGTATATTGAATCATATAGTGTTGATATAGGCCCATCGATTTATACAATCTTTCCTCACAAAGCTCAACTGATGGTTTCAATGGGATTAAATTAAGCTTGGCTTTGCTTCTGTGACCATCCTCCACAGAGTGCTCTCTCTATGATCTCTCTCTCTCTCTCTCTCTATGATCTCTCTCTCTCTATGATCTCTCTCTCTCTCTCTCTCTCTCTCTCTCTCTCTCTCTCTCTCTATGATCTCTCTCTCTCTCTCTCTCTCTCTCTCTCTGTCCTGCTCTCTCTATGATCTCTCTCTCTCTCTCTCTCTCTCTATGATCTCTCTCTCTCTGCTCTCTCTCTTTATTTTTCTGCTCTCTACTCCCTCTCTCTCTTTTTCTGCTCTCTGCTCTCTCTCTCTCTCTGCCTCTCTCTTTTTCTGCCCTCTGCTCTCTCTCTCTCTCTCTCTCTCTCTCTGCTCTCTGCTCTCTCTCTCTCTCTCTCTCTCTCTCTCTCTCTCTCTCTCTCTCTCTCTGCTCTCTGCTCTCTCTCTCTCTCTCTCTCTCTCTGCTCTCTGCTCTCTCTCTCTCTCTCTCTCTCTCTCTGCTCTCTGCTCTCTCTCTCTCTCTCTCTCTCTCTCTCCGCCTCTCTCTTTCTTTGCTCTCTGCTCTCTCTCTTTTTCTCTATCGTTATGGTTAATGGTGCTTTTCTAAAGTCTTTATTAGAGGTCATTTGCTGTGAGCAGTGATTGATGTCCCAACTGCTAAAGGGAGGACTGTCAGTCCTAAAAGAGTTTCCTATAGAAGACAAGTAAGTCAATATAGTAGGGCTTTTTGTTTGAATACAATTTTTTTTGTGTAGAAAGGTCTGTTTGAATGTAGAGCAGCAGCTTTCCTAGCGTGGCTTTATACGTTGACATTTTAGTCATTTAGCAGACACTCTTATCCAGAGCGATTTACAGGAGCAATAAGGTTTAAGTGCCTTGATCAATGGCACATTGGCAGATTTTTCACCTAGTTGGCTTGGGGATTCGAACAAGCAACCTTTCTATTACTGGCTTTTAACCACTAGGCTACCTGCTACCTATGAACTAACCTAACAGAGAGTTACTTTACTGCACAATGTATTATGTAGACTTCTGAGCTGAGAGTTCATGTGAGCTAATATAAAGTTTGTATATAGGACAGATCTGATGTAAGAGTGTGTATATGGGAGAGATCTGATATAAGAGTGTGTTTATGGGAGAGATCTGATATAAGAGTGTGTATATAGGAGAGATCTGATGTAAGAGTGTGTATATGGGAGAGATCTGATATAAGAGTGTATATATGGGAGAGATCTGATATAAGAGTGTGTATATAGGAGAGATCTGATATAAGAGTGTGTATTTAGGAGAGATCTGATATAAGAGTGCGTATATAGGAGAGATCTGATATAAGAGTGTGTGTATGGGAGAGATCTGATATAAGAGTGTGTATTTAGGAGAGATCTGATATAAGTGTGTGTATATGGGAGAGATCTGATATAAGAGTGTGTATATGGGAGAGGTCTGTATAAGAGTGTGTATATGGGAGAGATCTGATATAAGAGTGTGTATATAGGAGAGATCTGATATAAGAGTGTGTATATGGGAGAGATCTGATATACGAGTGTGCATTTAGGAGAGATCTGATATCAGAGTGTGTATATGGGAGAGATCTGATATAAGAGTGTGTATTTAGGAGAGATCTGATATAAGAGTGTGTATATGGGAGAGATCTGATATAAGAGTGTGTATATGGGAGAGATCTGATATAAGAGTGTTTATATGTGAGAGATCTGATATAAGAGTGTGTATTTAGGAGAGATCTGATATAAGAGTGTGTATATGGGAGAGATCTGATTTAAGAGTGTGTATATGGGAGAGATCTGATATAAGAGTGTGTATTTAGGAGAGATCTAAAATAAGAGTGTGTATATGGGAGAGATCTGATATAAGAGTGTGTATTTAGGATAGATCTGATATAAGAGTGTGTATATGGGAGAGATCTGATATAAGAGTGTATTTAGGAGAGATCTGATATAAGAGTGTGTATATAGGAGAGATCTGATATAAGAGTGTATATATAGGAGAGATCTGATATAAGAGTGTGTATATGGGAGAGATCTGATATAAGCGTGTGTATTTAGGAGAGATCTGATATAAGAGTGTGTATTTAGGAGAGATCTGAAATAAGAGTGTGTATATGGGAGAGAGCTGATATAAGAGTGTGTATTTAGGAGAGATCTGGTATAAGAGTGTGTACACACTCTTATATCAGATCTCTCCCATATACACACTCTTATATCAGATCTCTCCTAAATACACACTCTTATATCAGATCTCTCCCATATACACACTCTTATATCATATGTGTACACACTCTTATATCAGATCTATCCTAAATACACACTCTTATATCAGATCTCTCCCATATACACACTCTTATTTCAGATCTCTCCTAAATACACACTCTTATATCAGATATCTCCCATATACACACTCTTAAATCAGATCTCTCCTATATACACACTCTTATATCAGATATCTCCCATATACACACTCTTATATCAGATCTCTCCTAAATACACACTCTTATATCAGATATCTCCCATATACACACTCTTATATCAGATCTCTGTGTTGCAGTGGGTTGTGAGATATCTGTGTTGCAGTGGGGTGTGAGAAATCTGTGTTGCAGTGGGGTGTGAGATATCTGTGTTGCAGTGGGGAGTGAGATATCTGTGTTGCAGTGGGGAGTGAGATATCTGTGTAGCAGTGGGGTGTGAGATATCTGTGTTGCAGTGGGGTGTGAGATATCTGTGTTGCAGTGGGGTGTGAGATATTTTGTGTGTGTTGCAGTGGGGTGTGAGATATCTGTGTTGCAGTGGGGTGTGAGATATTTTGTGTGTGTTGCAGTGGGGAGTGAGATATCTGTGTTGCAGTGGGGTGTGAGATATTTTGTGTGTGTTGCAGTGGGGAGTGAGATTTTTTCTCCAAGAAATGTGTCAATGTAAATGAAAAATGTTCAAATGTTGAAGTCGATGGTTAAGAACCCTTTTCTCCGACATTTTTGACAAACTGCCAAAGATAGCAAAGGGATGTTTGGAATCTTCCCTGACATATGGAATCACTGGAGAATTTAGCAGGGCACATATGGGAACCTCTGACTTCTGTGGAATCAAATCTATTTGAAACAAGTGAGAAGCTTATAACTCTAATGTTGGTTTCTGAATGTTATTTTATTCTTAATGCAGACATCCTGCGTAACATTTGGTATTGATATGCACCGGACACATATGTGGAGCACATTGAGATCTTCTCTCCCATTCAGGGCTACAGATGTAGGATCTTAATTTGAGCCAGTTTGCTACAGCAGGAATATAATCCTGCAGCAACAGAAAATGTGAATTATTATGTAGATTCTAATTAATAGACATTTTTGTAGGCGCTGATACATTTTTCTTAAGGGAAAATAAAGTCTGAACACTACCTGACATGATGACTCCTTGCTGACCCCAGTCCACCTGGCCATGCTGCTGTTCCAGTTTCAACTGACCTGAGCCCTAGGACCATGCCCCAGGACTACCTGACATGATGACTCCTTGCTGTCCCCAGTCCACCTGGCCATGCTGCTGCTCCAGTTTCAACTTCCACCTGACTGTGCTGCTGCTCCAGTTTCAACTGTTCTGCCTTATTATTATTCGACCATGCTGGTCATTTATGAACATTTGAACATCTTGGCCATGTTCTGTTATAATCTCCACCCGGCACAGCCAGAAGAGGACTGGCCACCCCACATAGCCTGGTTCCTCTCTAGGTTTCTTCCTAGGTATTGGCCTTTCTAGGGAGTTTTTCCTAGCCACCGTGCTTCTACACCTGCATTGCTTGCTGTTTGGGGTTTTAGGCTGGGTTTCTGTACAGCACTTTGAGATATCAGCTGATGTACGAAGGGCTATATAAATAAATTTGATTTGATGATTTGATTCAGGGTGATGCGCTGTGTTGCTTTTACGCCAAACATAACGTTTTGCATTGTTGCCAAAAAGTTCAATTTTGGTTTCATCTGACCAGAGCACCTTCTTCCACATGTTTGGTGTGTCTCCCAGGTGGCTTGTGGCAAACTTTAAACGTCACTTTTTATGGATATCTTTAAGAAATGGCTTTCTTCTTGCCACTCTTCCATAAAGGCCAGATTTGTGCAATATACGACTGATTGTTGTCCTATGGACAGAGTCTCCCACCTCAGCTGTAGATCTCTGCAGTTCATCCAGAGTGATCATGGGCCTCTTGGCTGCATCTCTGATCAGTCTTCTCCTTGTATGAGCTGAAGGTTTTGGTATATTATTATCGCTTGCACAGTGCTCCTTGGGATGTTTAAAGCTTGGGAAATCTTTTTGTATCCAAATCCGGCTTTAAACTTCTCCACAACAGTATCTCGGACCTGCCTGGTGTGTTCCTTGTCCTTCATGATGCTCTCTGCGCTTTTAACGGACCTCTGAGACTATCACAGTGCAGCTGCATTTATACGGAGACTTGATTACACACAGGTGGATTGTATTTATCATCATTAGTCATTTAGGTCAACATTGGATCATTCAGAGATCCTCAGTGAACTTCTGGAGAGAGTTTGCTGCACTGAAAGTAAAGGGGCTGAATAATTTTGCACGCCCAATTTTTCAGTTTTTGATTTGTTAAAAAAGTTTGAAATATCCAATAAATGTCGTTCAACTTCATGATTGTGTCCCACTTGTTGTTGATTCTTCACAAAAAATACAGTTTTATATCTTTATGTTTGAAGCCTGAAATGTGGCAAAAGGTCGCAAAGTTCAAGGGGGCCGAATACTTTCGCAAGGCACTGTACATATACATATGAGATGAATAATGTAGGGTATGTAAACATTATATTAGGTAGCATTGTTTGAAGTGGCTAGTGATATATTTTACATAATTTCCCATCAATTCCCATTATTAAAGTGGCTGGAGTTGAGTCAGTGTGTTGGCAGCAGCCACTCAATGTTAGTGGTGGCTGTTTAACAGTCTGATGGCCTTGAGATAGAAGCTGTTTTTCAGTCTCTCGGTCCCAGCTTTGATGCACCTGTACTGACCTTGCCTTCTGGATGATAGCGGGGTGAACAGGCAGTGGCTCGGGTGGTTGTTGTCCTTGATGATCTTTATGGCCTTCCTGTGACATCGGGTGGTGTAGGTGTCCTGGAGGGCAGGGAGTTTGCCCCCGGTGATGTGTTGTGCAGACCTCACTACCCTCTGGAGAGCCTTACGGTTGTGGGCGGAGCAGTTGCCGTACCAGGCGGTGATACAGCCCGACAGGATGCTCTCGATTGTGCATCTGTAGAGGTTTGTGAGTGCTTTTGGTGACAAACCGAATTTCTTCATCCTCCTGAGGTTGAAAAGGCGCTGCTGCGCCTTCTTCACGATGCTGTCTGTGTGGGTGGACCAATTCAGTTTGTCTGTGATGTGTACGTCGAGGAACTTAAAACTTACTACCCTCTCCACTACTATTCCATCGATGTGGATAAGGGGGTGTTCCCTCTGCTGTTTCCTGAAGTCCACAATCATCTCCTTAGTTTTGTTGACGTTGAGTGTGAGGTTATTTTCCTGACACCACACTCCGAGGGCCCTCACCTCCTCCCTGTAGGCCGTCTCGTCGTTGTTGGTAATCAAGCCTACCACTGTTGTGTCGTCCGCAAACTTGATGATTGAGTTGGAGGCGTGCGTGGCCACACAGTTGTGGGTGAACAGGGAGTACAGGAGAGGGCTCAGAACGCACCCTTGTGGGGCCCCAGTGTTGAGGATAAGCGGGGTGGAAATGTTCTTGCCTACCCTCACCACCTGGGGGCGGCCCGTCAGGAAGTCCAGTACCCAGTTGCACAGGGCGGGGTCGAGACCCAGGGTCTCGAGCTTGATGACGAGCTTGGAGGGCACTATGATGTTAAATGCCGAGCTGTAGTCGATGAACAGCATTCTCACATAGGTATTCCTCTTGTCCAGATGGTTTAGGGTAGAGTGCAGTGTGGTTGAGATTGCATCGTCTGTGGACCTATTTGGGCGGTAAGCAAATTAGAGTGGGTCTAGGGTGTCAGGTAGGGTGGAGGTGATATGGTCCTTGACTAGTCTCTCAAAGCACTTCATGATGACGGAAGTGAGTGCTACGGGGCGGTAGTCGTTTAGCTCAGTTACCTTAGCTTTCTTGGGAACAGGAACAATGGTGGCCCTCTTGAAGCATGTGGGAACAACAGACTGGGATAGGGATTGATTGAATATGTCCGTAAACACACCAGCCAGCTGGTCTGCGCATGCTCTGAGGGTGCGGCTGGGGATGCCGTCTGGGCCTGCAGCCTTGCGAGGGTTGACACGTTTAAATGTTTTCCTCACGTCGGCTGCAGTGAAGGAGAGTCTGCATGTTTTAGTTGTGGGCCGTGTCAGTGGCACTGTATTGTCCTCAAAGCGGGCAAAAAAGTTATTTAGTCTGCCTGGGAGCAAGACATCCTGGTCCGTGACGGGGCTGGTTTTCTTTTTGTAATCCGTGATTGACTGTAGACCCTGCCACATACCTCTTGTGTCTGAGCCGTTGAATTGGGATTCTACTTTGTCTCTATACTGACGTTTAGCTTGTATGATTGCCTTGCGGAGGGAATAGTTACACTGTTTGTATTCGGTCATGTTTCCGGTCACCTTGCCCTGATTAAAAGCAGTGGTTCGGGCTTTCAGTTTCACGCGAATGCTGCCATCAATCCACGGTTTCTGGTTTGGGAATGTTTTAATCGTTGCTATGGGAACGACATCTTCAACGCACGTTCTAATGAACTCGCTCACCGAATCAGCGTATTCATCAATGCTGTTGTCTGACGCAATACGAAACATATCCCAGTCCACGTGATGGAAGCAGTCTTGGAGTGTGGAATCAGATTGGTCGGACCAGCGTTGAACAGACCTCAGCGCGGGAGCTTCTTGTTTTAGTTTCTGTCTGTAGGCAGGGATCAACAAAATGGAGTCGTGGTCAGCTTTTCCGAAAGGAGGGCAGGGCAGGGCCTTATATGCATTGCGGAAGTTAGAATAGCAGTGATCCAAGGTTTTTCCAGCCCTGGTTGCGCAATCGATATGCTGATAAAATTTAGGGAGTCTTGTTTTCAGATTAGCCTTGTTAAAATCCCCAGCTACAATGAATGCAGCCTCCGGATAAATGGATTCCAGTTTGCAAAGAGTCAAATAAATTTTGTTCAGAGCCATCGATGTGTCTGCTTGGGGGGGAATATATACGGCTGTGATTATAATCGAAGAGAATTCCCTTGGTAGATAATGCGGTCGACATTTGATTGTGAGGAAAGGAATTCTAAATCAGGTGAACAGAAGGACTTGAGTACCTGTATGTTGTTATGATCACACCACGTCACGTTAACCATGAAGCATACGCCCCCGCCCCTCTTCTTACCAGAAAGATGTTTGTTTCTGTCTGCGCGATGCGTGGAGAAACCAGTTGGCTGCACCGACTCTGATAGTGTCTCTCCAGTGAGCCATGTTTCCGTGAAGCAAAGAACGTTACAGTCTCTGATGTCCCTCTGGAATGCTACCCTTGCTCGGATTTCATCAACCTTGTTGTCAAGAGACTGGACATTGGCGAGAAGAATGCTAGGGAGTGGTGCACGATGTGCCCGTCTCCGGAGTCTGACCAGAAGACCGCTCCGTTTCCCCCTTTCACGTTTAAAGTGTCCTGTTCTCCTGCAATAGGGTAACCAAATTAAGATCTTACATTTATTTGTACCACACTGTCCTGTTACTAACATTCATCTAGGGTTAATCCCTCCTATCCATACTAGCGTCCTAGTTAGGATGCATGCCCAATACATGGATTCATTCTATGTAGTATGCAACATTGAGCTTGGAACAGAGCCGACCCCTCTCCTGGAAATGTTGACCTGTAACATTTTTCCCTGTCCTCCATGTTTGTGTTCAGTGTGTGTGGTTGTGTGTCTGGTGTGTGTGTGTCTATGCACAGCGGTTCTAGGTCTGAGCGTTGCTGCGTCTGCTTGTGAAAGATTCAGAGATTTCAAGTGAGCTCCTGAATGTTGAAGAGGACACGTGTTCTGTTGTGAATATTTAATGCTGTGTGAAAGTGAGCGCAAATACTCGGCGGGGCTGGGTATCTACGGACGACCACGAGAGAGAAGGGAAGGAGAGAGAGGAGGAGAGGAGGAAGATGAGAGATCAGAGGGAGAGAAGGGGTTAGGGAATGAGGGAGAGGGAGCGTGTACAAAAATAACAGGGATTTGGGATGGAAAGAGGAGGTGGAGGAGTGTACAGAGAGGGAGAGGAGAGGAGGTGGAGGAGTGTACAGAGAGGGAGAGGAGAGGAGGTGGAGGAGTGTACAGAGAGGGAGAGGAGAGGTTTAGCTGAGAGAAGGGGGAATTAATAAAGGGAGCAAAGAAGAAATTTGACACAGAGAGAGGGGGATGATGGAAAGGGGGGAAGAGAAACAGCCTTGTCACTTGTCAGGGGGGTAAGCTGTTCAATCAAACTGCAGTGAAAACAGGGCGGAGAGGAGAGAGAGAACAGGAACAGAGAGGGAGAGGGGAAGAGAGAGGAGAGGTATATGTTTATGTTTGTGATGCTACATTACCTCACTACTCAGCATCATGCTGGTACCACCTGGAGAGATAGACAAATAATGAGAGAGAGAGAGAGAGAGAGAGAGAGAGAGAGAGAGAGAGAGAGAGAGAGAGAGAGAGAGAGAGAGCCGAAGGACAGACAGTGGAGGATAAAATATTGCCTAGTGTTTGTGTTTGACAGTAAAGTAGATGTTGTCTACTGTGCCCCGTTGGATACATGATTGACTTTGGATAGGAACAGCATACCAAATGGAGGTGTCTGTGTATAAAGCTGTTCAGCGTAGTTAGGCTCTGGAGTGGAATGATGCTTCTAAAAGCTCAGAGTCACAACGATGACATAGTCCTCATACTGAACATGACTGGAGCTACTGTTATAAGATATTGTATGGGACTGTCCTCAAAGAGGCTTGTTTTCGCAATCCTGAAATTCATCAACCTCCCTTGTTGGCCTGATTGTAATAAAATGTCCACTGTGTGTTTCTGTGTGTCATTATTATTCCTAGTGCAGCGCAGTGTTCATAATGTGTTTGTGATGACAACAGTGGCAGGTCCTATCAGCCTAAAGACACAGGAATGGGTTGACATACAACAAGTAACTCTAAAGATAACTGTATATCAGCCAAGTGGGAATAAAAGTTTCAGACATGGGCCAGAACTGAAGATATCCCAGAGCTATTTAATGGAAGGAAAACTGTTGTTAATGAAAAACTATTAATATGATTCTATCTTAGTTACGGCTGGGTGGTGTAGCGGCTGACTTGATTTCCTGGTGTCAGAGTTGAATAATGATGATTACTGCGGGGTGGTCTGAGACGACGGAGGAGGCGTGACGGGAATACAGATCACACTGCAGCTAACTACAGTCCCTTAGGAAACTAGAAACCACAATGACACAAAAGTAAAATATGGAATTGGAGCAAATGCATGCTTTCTCACAACACATATTGAATACACCATACCGGTAGCCTTTCCTCAAAAAATGAACAGTTGATATTTTAATTGAATAGAATCGTCTATAGGGTCCTGTGTTCATTGACTTACAGTACAGTGTCACATTCCTACATTACCTCATTATGCCATTCAGGGATCGATCAGAATTCTGACACATTTCACAGGGAAATGGGACTTTTCTCAGAACAACCATTGATTGAGTTAGGGGTTAAAGGTCAGCCCATAAGGAGTTTGACAGAATGCAGGAAGACATGTTGTCACGGCAACTGAGTGCCTGGTCAGCTGTGTCTTGTTTGGAGGTATTTGTGTGTGTATGTCTGACAGAGCGGGAGAGAGAGAGAGAAAGAGAGAGAGTTGGAGAGAAAAAAGGGCAGAGAAAGGGATCGAAAGAGAGAGATGAGAGAAAGAGTGGGAGGGAGTGGGGGAGAGAGAGAGAGAGAGGGAGAGAGAGATGAGAGAAAGAGTGGGAGGGAGTGGGGGAGAGAGAGAGAGAGAGGGAGAGAGAGATGAGAGAAAGAGTGGGAGGGAGTGGGGGAGAGAGAGAGAGAGAGAGAGGGAGAGAGAGATGAGAGAAAGAGTGGGAGGGAGTGGGGGAGAGAGTGAGAGAGAGATGAGAGAAAGAGTGGGAGGGAGTGGGGGAGAGAGTGAGAGAGAGATGAGAGAAAGAGTGGGAGGGAGTGGGGGAGAGAGTGAGAGAGAGGGAGAGAAAGAGTGGGAGGGAGTGGGGGAGAGAGTGAGAGAGAGATGAGAGAAAGAGTGGGAGGGAGTGGGGGAGAGAGTGAGAGAGAGATGAGAGAAAGAGTGGGAGGGAGTGGGGGAGAGAGTGAGAGAGAGGGAGAGAAAGAGTGGGAGGGAGTGGGGGAGAGAGTGAGAGAGAGATGAGAGAAAGAGTGGGAGGGAGTGGGGGAGAGAGTGAGAGAGAGGGAGAGAGAGGGGGGGCTGCTATTGAACAAGACATGTAGTTCTGTGTACATGTGTGAATGTTTGTCTGTATGGGTGGAAATAGGATGACAGTAACATTGTCTTGCTGATTGCGGTGTAATTAGGTGGGAGGGTTAGTGGTTAATGGTCAGATGACTGACTCACCCCATAAGACATTTGACAGAAAGCAGGAAGATGTGTTGTCACGGAAACTGAGAGAGAGAGAGAGAGAGGGAGAGAGAGAGATGGAGAGAGAGAGAGAGGGAGAGAGAGAGAGAGAGAGGGAGAGAAAGAGAGAGAGGCAGGGAGAGAGCAGGCATGAGCGGGAAAGAGTGAAAGAGGAAGAGAGATGGAGAGAGAGCGAGAGAGAGAGAGCGAGAGAGAGGGGAGGGCTGCTATTGAACAAGACGTAGTTCTGTGTACATGTGTGAATGTTTGTCTGTATGGGTGGAAATAGGACTTCAGTACAATGTCTTGCTGATTGTATTGTGCTAAAGCTGCATCTGCAACGATTTGATTGTAAAACACTGATTCAAGTTGCAGAACTGCTCTGTTCTTCTTTCCCACCGGTTTAGCAGAGGGGAGATGGGATCCTATCTATAACTGAGTACTTCAGCCCTCCATTCAACTGTTCTTCTCCTCATCCCTCCATCCTGTCCTGTCCTGGTCCGGTGTGGTCCGGTGTGGTCTGGTGTGCAGCCTGAGGGAGCTGTGGTTCTGATGAGAGCTCTGGAAGGTAAAGCCAGAGAGAGGAGCACAGAGGACCTGGTATGACCAGCGGTGCGTACTATAATACTGGCTACTCCACCTTCACTAATATGTTAACTATAGCTCTGGTCTCTTCTCCTTCCTCCTCTAACATTCTTGTTTCTCCTGTCCCTTGTAGCAGCAGACGGTGTAGGGAGCCTGGGGAGCCTGGGGAGCCTGGGGAGCCTGGGGGTGGAGCATCACCTCAGTGTCCATGACCACGTGGTGAATGACCACGGAGCCTGGGCCACCGCCATGAACAACCTGGGCATCGTACCCATGGGCCTCAGAGGGCAGCAACTGGTCTCAGGTAAGACATTGGCAGACCTCCTTCTCACCCCTTATCACCCTCCCCCACCTTATCCCCCTCTCCTCTGCTTAAAAATCCTTCAGTCAAATTGTTCAATATTGTCGAGGCCATAAGGAAGGAAAGAGTGCCCCATGAACTAGGTTTGGAAACATTTGAGAAGATCGTAAAGGCATCAGGTGAACTTTGCACTTCCTTCAAGAGTCCCATTATTCCTATGATGGCATCCTACTCCTCCATCACCTCCACGGCTCCACCCACAGCGCAGGCCAGTCATTGATTACCATAGAACTAGAATAGATAGATACTGTATATCCCTGTGGCTAGGAATCCAGGCTGCAGCATGCTATACCAAACCAGCACTGCCAATCCCTTTACTGGGCAGCAGAGTCGTTATTCTATGTTAAACTGTGTTCTAGTCTATTTGCTGGGGGATAGTTTGAGGAGGTAAGTATGCTGAGAAAGAAGATATCTTTCAGGTGCATACAATCCCCTTTGTTTTCTTATAATAATACAATATTCAGATTTATACAAAGAAGACCGAAGAAGATATGACCTAAGATTCGGTATATATTACAAGTCAAATCCCACAGATTACCATTGTCTTCTGACAATCATCATCGATAATCACATTTCCCAAATTCAGTACTCAATTCCTCAGCAACTTGCCCACTGTAGGACTGTTGTAATTGTTGTGTCCCCATCAGCAGCTAGATAACAAGGTGATTATCTAGACGTTGTTCCCTCCCTGCAGAGTGGCTGACTGAGGATAGGAACAATACACTGAAACCTCTGGTCTCTTCTAATGGCCCGACTCCATGTCTGTCTCTACTCTGACGCTAATGGTGTGTGTGTGTGTGTGTGTGTGTGTGTGTGTGTGTGTGTGTGTGTGTGTGTGTGTGTGTGTGTGTGTGTGTGTGTGTGTGTGTGTGTGTGTGTGTGTGTGTGTGTGTGTGTGTCCTATTATAATTACCATTATGACAGTGTAGTCACCGAGGATAGAGGGAAATCCGGCTGATTAAAATTCATGAACAGATTTCAGATCATGCATATTTATGGAGGTTGAGATGGAAGGCTCTGTCATTTGAATTGTATATTTTGAGTTCATTTCATTTTGAGCTGTCTGGGAAATCAGTCCTGACTGAGCTTCTAGATGATTAGCTAAGCTTCTCTCTAGGACACTTTGCTTAATAGATTCTTGTTGGAAAAATGCCTTGGGTCCTTTGCACTGGATGACATTTTGGCCTACACACACACACACACAGACACACAGACACACACACAGACAGACAGACAGACTGACAGTCTCCTCTTATGTTATTCAAGTATATAACACAAGAAACCACTCTATGGACTAATCTATTCTATTCTATGGACTATTATATGAAACGTATGCAATACTATACATGTCTAACGTATAGTCTGGGCCTCTGTCATGATCCCTGGTGAGTCTACGGTTAACGTTTAACCACACTGATCTCACTTGTATAGTATTTTCAGTTATGGATTTATACTATAAATGTGAAGCTCCTCCAAATGTACAGGTGCTCTACCATTTTATTTGGACTTCATTTCGACTTGTTTCATGAAGTCCATTAGGTTTTTATCAAGATTCTCAGTGATCAGTCCCTATATAAAGCAGCTTCACCTGCGCGCTGAGGTGTCATTGTGCAGTTCATTAAATAAGCACACTGGGAGGTTTGGAAGCTGAGGTTGTGTAAACCCTGAACAACTGAATACACAGATTTATCTCTGGAAAGCTGAGTTGTTTGGAGAAAACCTTTTGTAATATGAAGCCGTGCCTTCAGACAGTATTCACAACCTTGGACTTTTTCCACATTTTGTAGGATTACAAAGTGGGATTCAAATGGATTTAATACTTTTTTTGTGCCATCGATCTACACAAAATACTAATATCAAAATGGAAGAAAAATTATAACATTTGTAAAAAATCGCTGAAAAATAAAACTGTAATATATCTTCAGGCTGAAAAGATTCAGCACGGGTCCTCAGATCCTCAAAAAGTTATACAGCTTCACCAGTGAGAGCATCTTGACCGCTGGTTATGGTTATGGTCACCGCTGGTTATGGCAACTGCTTGGCATCCGACCGTAAGGCGCTACAGAGGGTACATTACTGGAGCTGAGCACCCTGCCATCCAGGACCTCTATACCAGGCGGTGTCAGAGGAAGGCCCTAAACATTTTCAAACAATCCAGCCACCCAAGTCATAGACTACATTTCTATGAACTTGTGCAGTGACATTTAGAAAGTTCACGTAGAAAATAGGTGCATCAATGTCAGTTTAGGGCGCATTTCCATGTAACTATTGTGTGTCGATCAAAACAGTTGGACGTAATGATGTCACACCCCAACAAAAACGTTTCTGAAACAAACTACAGTGTCTAATAAAAATGTAGTGGTTGAAGTGTTTCCATTACCCATTTAGGTAAATTACGCATTAATAAATTGGCGACATGTCTCAGGTAGCCTGCGAAAGCCAGTATGGATAGAATGCAATAATTTACACATATGTGCCAACGTATCGCCACGGTCTGTGCCATGGTAAAACTTGCACTCCAGTAAATCTGAAATAATTGGAAGTGAAACTTGCCAGCCAACCAGAAAAACAGGGTGAAGCAATTCAGGCATTTGGTTGGGAGTGTTGGGCCGGTGGCTGAGAGGTGGCTGGTTCTGGTCCCCGATTCCACTCGGTGGGGGATCTGTCGATGTGCTCTTGGGCGGGGTGCTTGACCCTGGTTGCTCCTGTGGTTCGCTCTGGATGGGATCTTCTGCTAGATGACTTGAATGTGATGTAAATGTTGTGCGGCTCCACTGCAGGTAGATTGTGTTTTAAAATTCCATAAAAATAAATCAGGAATTCATGAAAGTCAGCACAATCCTTGTCCTGCAAGCAGAAGTCCCAGGCAGAAGTCCTAGGCAGAAGTCCTAGGCAGACGTCCTAGGCAGAAGTCCTAGGCAGAAGTCCTAAGCAGAAGTCCTAGGCAGAAGTCCTAGGCAGAAGTCCTAAGCAGAAGTCCTAGGCAGAAGTCCCAGGCAGAAGTCCTAGGCAGAAGTCCCAGGCAGAAGTCCTAGGCAGAAGTCCCAGGCAGAAGTCCTAGGCAGAAGTCCCAGGCAGAAGTCCTAGGCAGAAGTCCTAGTCAGAAGTCCCAGGCAAAAGCCCTAGGCAGAAGTCCTAGGCAGAAGTCCTAGGCAGAAGTCCTAGTCAGAAGTCCCAGCAAAAGCCCTAGGCAGAAGTCCTAGGCAGAAGTCCTAAGCAGAAGTCCTAGGCAGAAGTCCTAGGCATTTAGAATGAAATGTGTATTGGAGCTTTATAGTTACGCGGTGACATCACGTGCCCCACCTACCTTCAAAATGATTCTGCAATCATAATTTATTCGAAAACGTGATTCCATAATAATTTGTCACAATAAAGAAAGAAAGAGTGTGTGTATGTCTGTGTGTCTGTGTGTGTGTGTGTGTGTGTGTGTATGTATGTGGGAATCCTAAAAGGATGCCTCTATCTTTGTAGTGACTGGGTGTATTGATACACCATCCAAAGTGTAATGAATAACTTCACCATGCTCAAAGGAATATTAAATATCTGTTTGTTTTTTTACTCTACCAATAGGTGCCCTTCTTTGCGAGGCATTGGACAATCTCCCCGGTCTTTGTGGTTGAAACTGTGTTTGAAATTCACTGCTCGACTGAGGGACTTCACAGATAATTGTCTGTGTGGTACATGTTAAACTCTATTATTGCCCCCATAGCGAGCATGCAAATTATTATGTGACTTGTTAAGCAAATCTTTACTCCTGCACTTATTTAAGCTTGCCATAACAAAGGGGTTGAATACTTATTGACACAAGACATTTCAGCTTTTCATTTTGTATAAATTTGTAACAATTTCAGAAAACATAACTCCACTTTGATATTATGGGCTATTATGTGTAGGTCAGTGACAAAATTCAGAATTGAATCAATAAAGAATTCAGGCTGTAACACAACAACGTGGAGTAAATCAAGGGGTGTGAATACTTTCTGAAGGCACTGTAGGACTGTTATTACACTGGGGAAAAGATCACTGCATTGAGTGTGCTAGATTTGGAACTTTCTTGAGTGTGACTGGAAAGTCAAGGCAGAGTTTGACTGGCTGATTTGATTGGTTTCACCCTATCCAACCCTCTCAGATCTGGGATTACGTGAGGAAAAGGAAGGAAAGAACCAGAGGGGTATGGAGGTTGAGATGGAACCGGGGGTTCCATTGGGTCAGTACTGTACTGTACAGTCCTTCTCCTCCTCAATCAGAGACAGCAGGGCTGGACGGCTGGATTGGATCCTCCTAAGAGCCAAGAGAAAGACAGATTAATACTGATATCCTCCTGGAGCACAGAACTGAGGTTCAACAGGGAGAGATGGAGAGATCTGGAATGACAAGGAGAGAAGGAAAGAGATACTCGGGGACTGTTCAGAGACTGGGGGAGAGAGAGGGAAGGGAAAAATAAGAGTGAGAGAGAAGAGGAGGAGAAAGCTAATGGGGGTTACAGAGTGTGTGTGATGGATGACATCTCACCTTCACGGTAATTAAGAGCAGCTGTTTCCTGAGGGGAGATCCAGAGCCTAGCAAACCCAGTGGCCACTCTCACAAACCTGCCGAGGGGAGAGAAGAGATGGAGGGAGGAAAGGAAAAGAGCGAGAGAGAGAAGTTAAATGATGACAAAAACAAAGTGTGAACTCTCTCCCCCTGGCAGACGTTAGCAGAGCGTGGCCAGGGCCACTAACGGCCTTGAATTATTTTCATCGGGAGGGGAAAAGAAAGAGAGGAAAAAGAAGCAGCATTAGTTGATGATGAATGTGGGGAGAGGATACATATCATTTACCTTTTAGGATTACACAGAGAACACATGAATGACTTTTCCACAGATCTACACAATCTCAGATTACACATGATTGCGACTCGGGAGATTTATGGGCGATAATCTTCCAGATTTATTTTCTCTGTCTTTTCTCTCTCCAGCCTCAAGGACTTGCAGCTTCTCTTAAAAACTCCTTCTCTGTAATAAAACACACTTGACTTATTCACAGCGCCAGACACTTTCTCTTCGAGCCTTCGCCAGATACAGCCAGTATAGAAGCAGGACTTATTTGCTTTGCAGCCTCTTTAGAACAGCAAATACTGCAGTGTAGGGATTTATGTTGAGCACTGGAATCTTTCTGACAGCATCACATAGAATCATTCTCACTCCTACACACACTATTTACACTCACCTTCTGCTGACAAACTTAAATCTGCAGTGAGGACTTGATTGATGATTTCATAGATATGAAGATGCGATTCTACATTTGTATATTTATATCTGTATCCATGACTATTTGTATCCTCACAGTAGCGACAGGCTTGTGTGACAACTGCAGTCAGATTGGTTTCTACTCTAATGTAGATCAGTGTCTGTTCTCTCTCTAAGACCTGAGAAAAGGGAGATTTCTGCTGATGTCTTGTCCATTCTACCACTCTCATTTTGTTGTGTTCTGAAGATATGAATAGGTTGTGTCCATCTATCGCTCTCTGCTGTCTCTATCTCTGTCTCTGTCTCAGTCTCTCTCTTCCAGATTCTACCTATATCCAGGCTTTGACCAAGGGCTGGGTCTCATTGTACATCTTTTCTTCTCCCTTCCCTTCCCCTCCTCTCCTCTCCTCCTGACTAACTTTCCTTCTCCTCTCTCTCTCCTCCAGATTCTCTCTGTATCCAGGGCTTTGACCCAGGTTTGAGTCTCCTAGCTCCCATCAACCCCATGATTGCAGGTATCAGCCTGGTCCCTCCTCCCCCTGGTCCCCCTGAGATGCCCATCATCAAGGAGATCATCCACTGCCAGAGCTGCACCCTGTTCCCTCAGAACCCCAGTAAGCGCACACACACACACACACACACACACACACACACACACACACACACACACACACACACACACACACACACACACACACACACACACACACACACACACACACACACACACGCACACACACACGCGCGCACGCACGCACGCACGCACACACACACACACACACACACACACACACACACACACACACACACACACACACACACACACACACACACACACACACACACACACACACACACACACACACACACACACACACACACACACACACACACACACACACACACACACACACACACACACACACGCGCACGCACGCACGCACACACACACTGAAGCACACACTCTTGCATGCTTTTCGAAATTAGTATAAATGCATTCATATATTGACTGTCCGTAATATGGTCACAAGAATTGCTATTAGATGTGACCAGAGCATGTATGATGTTCCAGACCTGCCTCCTCCATCAACACGTGAGCGCCCCCCAGGGTGTAAGACAGTGTTTGTGGGGGGTCTGCCGGAGAATGCCAGCGAGGAGATCATCAGGGAGGTGTTTGATCAGTGTGGTGAGATCATCGCTATCAGGAAGAGCAAGAAAAACTTCTGTCACATCCGCTTCAGTGAGGAGTTCATGGTGGATAAGTCCCTCTACCTCTCTGGTCAGTACTATACTATACCAATACTATATCTATACACACAACTTATATACAATGCTGTCTACCTCTCTGGTCAGTACTATACTATACCAATACTATATCTATACACACAACTTATATACAATGCTGTCTACCTCTCTGGTCAGTACTATACTATACCAATACTATATCTATACACACAACTTATATACAATGATGTCTACCTCTCTGGTCAGTACTATACTATACCAATACTATATCTATACACACAACTTACATACAATGCTGTCTACCTCTCTGGTCAGTACTATACTATAGCAATACTATATCTATACACACAATTTATATACAATGCTGTCTACCTCTCCGGTCAATACTATACTATACTTGACTTTACTATACTACTGTATACTTTACTATACTATACTTTACTTTAATATACTACTGTATACTTTACTATACTATACTACTGTATGCTTTACTTTACTATGCTATACTGTACTTTAGTATTGTATACTATACTATACCATGCATATGCTATACTATACACACAACATATAGACACAATCCTCTACCTCTCTGGTCAGTGGTCAGCATAACTATTGTATATGTTGCAGCAGTTTTAAAGTATTCCGTTTTAATAGAGTATGTATTAACATTATGAACACTGTAGAGGAGTTATAACCTTTGAGGTTTAACACTTAAAGCAGAAGAGAGAAATGAAATTATGGCTGTACCTATGGAGGCTGGAGGAGAAAGAAATAGACTGTAGCTATGCAGGCTGGAGGAGAAAGAAATAGACTGTACCTATGGAGGCTGGAGGAGAAAGAAATAGACTGTAGCTATGGAGGCTGGAGGAGAAAGAAATAGACTGTAGCTATGCAGGCTGGAGGAGAAAGAAATAGACTGTAGCTATGCAGGCTGGAGGAGAAAGAAATAGACTGTACCTATGGAGGCTGGAGGAGAAAGAAATAGACTGTAGCTATGGAGGCTGGAGGAGAAAGAAATAGACTGTAGCTATGCAGGCTGGAGGAGAAAGAAATAGACTGTACCTATGGAGGCTGGAGGAGAAAGAAATAGACTGTAGCTATGCAGGCTGGAGGAGAAAGAAATAGACTGTAGCTATGGAGGCTGGAGGAGAAAGAAATAGACTGTACCTATGGAGGCTGGAGGAGAAAGAAATAGACTGTAGCTATGCAGGCTGGAGGAGAAAGAAATAGACTGTACCTATGGAGGCTGGAGGAGAAAGAAATAGACTGTAGCTATGGAGGCTGGAGGAGAAAGAAATAGACTGTACCTATGGAGGCTGGAGGAGAAAGAAATAGACTGTAGCTATGCAGGCTGGAGGAGAAAGAAATAGACTGTAGCTATGGAGGCTGGAGGAGAAAGAAATAGACTGTACCTATGGAGGCTGGAGGAGAAAGAAATAGACTGTACCTATGGAGGCTGGAGGAGAAAGAAATAGACTGTATCTATGGAGGCTGGAGGAGAAAGAAATAGACTGTACCTATGCAGGCTGGAGGAGAAAGAAATAGACTGTAGCTATGCAGGCTGGAGGAGAAAGAAATAGACTGTAGCTATGCAGGCTGGAGATGTGAATATAGATGAGGAGGACTAGATAATATTTTAACATAATGAATAGTTGAAAATGTAGTTTGTCCTTTTGGTTTGCTAATGGTCTTTGTGGTGATTGTATTTGACTGTATGAGTTTCCATGACTGTATACACAATTTGTGTGCTGTGTGTTTGTCTGTGTGTTGAATGTATCTGTATGGTTGTGTTTAGTGTATCTGACCGCTAACTGCCCTGTTTCCCCAGGCTACCGGATGCGTATCGGCTCCAGTACAGATAAGAAGGATTCAGGGAGGATGCACGTGGACTTTGCTCAGGCCAGAGACGACCTGTATGAGTGGGAATGTCAACAGAGGCTGCTGGCCAGGGAGGAACGACACCGACGCAAGATCCACGAAGACTTCCTCCGTCCGCCCTCGCCACCTCCCATCATGCATTTCTCCGAGCATGAGGCGGGACAGCTGGCGGAGAGATTGAAAGGTGAGTGGACCAATGAGCATGATGTGTGTGTGTCACCCCCACCCTCTAGCACTATGTCCAGCTGTGTGTGTGTCACCCCCACCCTCTAGCACTATGTCCAGCTGTGCCTCTAGCAGCTGCCCCCCGCTGTGTGTGTGTCACCCCCACCCTCTAGCACTTTGTCCAGCTGTGTGTGTGTCACCCCCACCCTCTAGCACTTTGTCCAGCTGTGTGTGTGTCACCCCCACCCTCTAGCACTTTGTCCAGCTGTGTGTGTCACCCCCACCCTCTAGCACTATGTCCAGCTGTGTGTGTGTCACCCCCACCCTCTAGCACTATGTCCAGCTGTGTGTGTGTCACCCCCACCCTCTAGCACTATGTCCAGCTGTGTGTGTGTCACCCCCACCCTCTAGCACTTTGTCCAGCTGTGTGTGTCACCCCCACCCTCTAGCACTATGTCCAGCTGTGTGTGTCACCCCCACCCTCTAGCACTATGTCCAGCTGTGTGTGTCACCCCCACCCTCTAGCACTAAGTCCAGCTGTGCTTCTAGCAGCTGCCCCCCTGCTGTGTGTGTGTCACCCCCACCCCCTAGCACTATGTCCAGCTGTGTGTGTGTCACCCCCACCCTCTAGCACTATGTCCAGCTGTGTGTGTGTGTGTCACCCCC
Source organism: Oncorhynchus kisutch (assembly GCF_002021735.2). Lineage (NCBI taxonomy): Eukaryota > Metazoa > Chordata > Actinopteri > Salmoniformes > Salmonidae > Oncorhynchus > Oncorhynchus kisutch. Next base: position 57,666,822 of record NC_034175.2, on the reverse strand, counting down.
ACCCTCTAGCACTATGTCCAGCTGTGTGTGTGTGTGTCACCCCCACCCTCTAGCACTATGTCCAGCTGTGTGTGTGTGTGTCACCCCCACCCTCTAGCACTATGTCCAGCTGTGTGTGTGCTGCAGGTGGGCCATGGTGGTGTATAAATGTGTGTAAAGGTCAGAGCTGCACACTGTTTTACTGACCCCGTCCTAATTTACAGTATAGGTATAATCTATAATGCACCTTCTCATGAATATTGTCTTCCTATCATTTAGAGAAATGCACCATTCCTCTGTCATGTCAATTGATATTAAGAAATGTCAGACGTAATTAAATATGAAAAGAGATTAGAAAATGCTCATTCTCCCATCATCTAAATGAGTTATTGATCTAAACCACTGTCTGCTAGAACTGAACTGAACACCACACATCCTCTCTCTGCATGAAAAATACTTCCTTCCTTATGACACGCTCAACACTGTCATTAGAACCTTCCCAGTAGCATTACCTTAATATGTGGATCTGAAATCCTTCCTGGACAGAGAGCTAGTGTTATGACATCCGATAGGAGAGTTTGACTCTGTTGCCCCCTCTATCTCATCAGCCATCAGTCAGCCCCCCTCCCCCCGCTGTCTCCCCACATGGTGCATCCCGGCTGCATCCCGCCTGCCTGCCTCTCTCTCTCTGCTGAAGAAGCCCAAAGGGCATCAGACACTGCATCTCCAATACAGCTCAATATGAAGAGAGAGAGAGAGAGAGAGAGAGAGAGAGAGAGAGAGAAGGGGGGGGGAGAGCTGACATGAAACTAACTGCATCACCTCGTCAAAATTCCCTCCTCTGTCTCCCTTTCCTTTTCCTTTGGCAGTAAGAACAGACATGTCACATTAACTATTGGAGGAGTCACATTGATACAAGCAGAGTCTCTTCGTCTATCATCTCTCAATGAAGCGTAGGATAATGTATTGGGTCAGGGCTGGGAGATGTCATGCTCCCCTTATTGGACACCCCTCCCTTCCCTTCATCACATTCCCTGGTGCTCCGAATTCCTAGATTTCTTCATCACGCTGGTGGGAAATGTGTGTCGTCCTGTCTCCTCATTCCCATCGCTGATGCTTTATTTATTTTCCAATTCTGTGCTTTCCTGCTCATATTGCTTCTCTCTTTCTCTCTTTCTATGCGATCCTCCTTGTCCCCCTGTTCCACTGTCTCTGCTCTCTGTTCAGAGAGGTGTTTGAAAGTGTTCTGTTTCTCCATAATCATATTCATTCAAACAGCCTCTGGTTAATGCTTTTACATTCTCAGCTGGGTAAATACCTTAATCATATTCATTACCACATTACAGTGCATTACTCTGTCTCTCTCTCAACTCACATACAGCTGCTTCTATGAAGGGACGCTTATAGCCTTTACACTGAGGCTGCAGCACTAGAAACTGCCTGACTGTTCGTCACAACAGATGGCAGAGAGAGAGGAGGGGAGCGAAGAGGGCGAGCAAGAGTGTGTGTGTGTTTATATGTGTGTGAATCTGTGTCACACACCTATCAAGCGATGGGTGGGTAAACGCTTGCACAAAATAAAGAAAGGTTTACCCTCCACTACACCACTGGCTATTACTATAGAGATGTTTAGTTCTCCAAGAAGGTTTTCATTACACATAGCCAAACACAGAGAGATATTTTGCTTTGATTATTCATTGAAAAGGCAGGGGAAATAGACTTCCATTATTCCCTGTGTTGTGCTGGCCCGCAATACCTTCATGTGACTGCTTTATAATATGATTGTATGATTGCACTCTGCTGCCTCTTTTGAATAGTACTAGAGCTGTGTGGTGAAAAGTGTTTTCAACCAAGCGACAGTGTGCTCTCAGGTCGTGTTGCAGTGGGTATTGAGCTCATTAAATGATTTCTAATTCACTCCGAGCTATGTGATCGGACGCGGCTCTGTGGCACTTTTCAATTATTATTCAAATGTGAAGAATACGCTCAACAAAGGCCCACCGAGACACGGACCGTTAAAGAGGCTATGCTCACTCAACGACAAGTTTCTGTTGATTCAAACCTATAAATGCACAGAAGACTGTCTCAACTCAGAAGATATCTGATAGTCTGATAGTTCATCTCCCCATGCTGTTCTGTTCCTGTGCACTGAAGCATGAAGGAAAGAGAAATATAATGAGAAATATACATGGCAGTATACACTGAATAAAAATATAAATGCAACATGTAAAGTGTTTCATGAGCTGAAATAAAATAAAAGGTTTCATGCTCACAAAAAGTGTATTTTTGTGCACAAGTTTGTTAACCTCCCTGTGTGTGACCATTTCTACTTTGCCAAGATAATCCATCCACTTGACAGGTGTGGCATATCAACAAGCTGATTAAACAGCATGATCATTACACAGGTGTACCTTGTGCGGGGAATAAAAAGGCCACTCTAAAATGTGCAGTTTTGTCATACAACACAATGAGGGAGGGCGCATACAATTGGCATGCTGACTGCAGGAATGGCCACCAGAGCTGTTGCCAGATAATTCAATGTTCATTTCTCTACCATAAACCACCTCCAACGTTGTTTCAGACAATTTGGTAGTACGTCCAACCGGTCTATAACCGCAGATCACGTGTAACCACTTCAACCCAGGACTTCCACATCCGGCTTCTTCACCTACGGGATCGTCTGAGACCAGCCACCTGTCAGAAACCATCTCAAGGAAGATCATCTGTGTGCTTGTCATCCTCACCAGGGTCGTAACCAACTTCAGTTGGCAAATGCTCACATTTGATGGCCACTGGCACACTGGAGAAGTGTGCACTAACGGATGAACACCTGTTTCAACTGTACCAGGCAGATGGCAGACAGAGTGTATGGCGTCGTGTGGGAAAGTGGTGAGCTGATGTTAATGTTGTGACCAGAGAGCCCCATGGTGGCGGTGGGGTTATGTTATGGCATAAGCTACGGACAACGAATACAATTGCATTTTATAGATGGCAAGTTGAATGCACAGAGATAACGTGATGAGATTCTGAGGCCAATTGTTGTGCCATTCATCCGCCGCCATCACCTCATGTTTCAGCATGATAATGCGAAGCCCCATGTCACAAGGATCTTTAAACAATTCCTGGAAGCTGAAAATGTCCCAGTTCTTCCATGGCCTGCATACTCACCAGACATGTTTGGGATGCTCTGGATCAACGTGTACGACAGCATGTTCCAGTTCCCGCCGATATCCAGCAACTTCGCACAGCCATTGAAGAGGAGAGGGACAACATTCCACAGGCCACAACCAACAGCCTGATCAACTCTATGTGGAGGAGATATGTCGCGCTGCAGGAGGTAAATGGTAGTTACAGCAGATACCAACTGGTTTTCTGATCCACGCTCCTGCCTTTTTTTTTAGGTATCGGTGACCAACAGATGCATATCTATATTCTCCGTCATGTGAAATCCATCGATTAGGGACTAATGAACTTATTTCAATTGACAAATTTCCTGAACTGTAACTCAGTAAAATCTTTGAAATTGTTGCATGTTGCATTTATATTTTTGTTCAGTGTAGTTTATTTCAAGGAATACCCATGTACAGTTTCATAGGCTTTCAGCTTCACGGTTTAAAAACTTCACCCTAAATCCTCTCCTCTCGCTCTCCCCCATCATCCTCCTCCAGATGACCATAAGTTCAGTGAGGCGACTGCAGTCCTGTTCACGTGGATCGACCGTGGTGAGGTCAACCGGCGGTCGGCCAATAACTTCTATTCTATGATCCAGTCGGCCAATAGCCACGTCCGGAGGCTGATGAGTGAGAAGGCCCAGCACGAGGAGGAGATGGAGCTAGCCAAGGAGACGTTTAAAAATGCCCTGCTGGCCATATTGACTCAGTGTAAGCATCTAACTAGACACACTATACACTACCTGTGACACTTTATTCTCATAAACCCATCCTAGACACAGTGTACTACAGTTCCCTTCACAAAGCACTAAAGACCAGTTGTTCTATACAGCTGTACAGTGATAAGCCAGTAGTTAGGGAGGATGACAGAGGTCAGAGCCCAGACAAAGGTAAGTACAGTACAGTGTCCTGAGCTTTCTACAGGAGAGGACCAGCTGATCTACCTAACTCCCAGGTAGGCATCGGAGAACTGTATCCCTCCAGCAGGCACTCTCAAACAATGTCAATGTACAGTACGGACTGATATTGAAATGATATTAAATGGAATCTGGAAAGACAATGAGATGAAAACAAGATTCATCAACGTCTTATGACTGTATACATGGTCCTATGATGAATGGTATTTGTTGTGTTCTACACCGGTAGTAAAACGGAGCCATGTAGTCCTCTGGTGCTGCTTTAATATGGAAAGTGCAGAGATCCAGAATCACCAGAAGAGGGGATGATGAGGGGGTGTAGTTTTAATGTTGATGTGGTCACAGTGCACATGTCCAGTAGTAATAGTGACACTTTTTACACCTCCTGTTGTTTACTGAAGAGGAACATGACAGTATGCAATTAGAACAGAGCAACACTATAAAGACAACCTTCTACTGGTGGAAAGGATAGTGATGACTGCAATAACTTCCTAAAAGAGTTATGAATGATTCAGGACAAATTAAATGAGACACATTTTATGTAAGTTCAATAGTATGTCTAAACATACTCTATCCATGACAACATTTAGTATTGTAGAATGTTGTCTTTGACAGTCCTGATGGAACTGAATCAGCAGGTATGAAATGTAAGTACTGTTCAGCACTGGGGAGGAGTCACCAGGTAATACAATGAGCAGCATTTAACCATATCAGACCCTACAAACCAACAAAAACAATGTGTCAAAATCACAACCCACCCAATGATTCTCAATATCGTCGCTGTCAGATGAAAACCTTGTAACCCAATTATTTCCAATGACTCTATGACCAAGAAAATGTATTCAAAATAGCTTCTGAAGTTTCATAATTGTATGTTAGTTAAAGCTGGAATCCATCGCGGTGAAACTGCCACGTCCTTTTGCGATATTACGACAACAAAGACGTTACCTTAAACAACAAACGCTTTTTTTTCACTGCATGCGTGATAGAACAGCAGAGTATGTACAACGATATTTTTTACCAAGAGGCCGAAAGCTCCTTTCTTCCTTTAATAAACAAAAACAATAACAAATGTACCTGGGCCGACCCTTGGAGACGTTTCATCTAAATGAGATTCCAACTTTAATGACAAAATATGGACGTCTTTTTACATTTCCTGAAAGTTTCTGTTTTGGAGATAAGAAGCTTTCATCCCACAGCGATGATATGTTGGTGGGTGGTACAGGTAAATGCAATGGGGTCTACTAACCCAGGCTGGCAGAATGAAGCTCCCTAGTGTCTCCTCTGTGTGCTGTTGTGCCTGGGTGGTGCAGTAGGATCTAAGCTCTACATAAAGCCTTGTCTTGTCTTGACTCCCCTGTTCACCCCAAGTCGAGCAGATCACGGCTGTGTTCACCGCTGCCTCCAGGCAGAAGGCATGGGACCATTTCTCTAAAGCGCAGCGCAAGAACATAGACATTTGGAGAAAGCAGTGTGAGGTTGGTACTCTCTCCTTACCCCCTATTCCTTGTCATGTTTGGACTCCTCAGGACAGGTTAACAGACAGACACTCTAGCCGGGTTGACATGAGTCCTACTGTGTTTCATTTTGCTGTTGTTGCAGACTGCTGTGGCCTCACAGATACACAGACAGATGGACAGACTGCTGTGGCCTCACAGATACACAGACAGATGGACAGACTGCTGTGGCCTCACAGATACACAGACAGATGGACAGACTGCTGTGGCCTCACAGATACACAAACAGATGGACCGACTTCTGTGGCCTCACAGCTACACAGACAGATGGACAGACTGCTGTGGCCTCACAGCTAGACAGACAGATGGACAGACTTCTGTGGCCTCACAGCTACACAGACAGATGGACAGACTGCTGTGGCCTCACAGCTAGACAGACAGATGGACCGACTTCTGTGGCCTCACAGCTACACAGACAGATGGGCAGACTGCTGTGGCCTCACAGATACACAGACAGATGGACAGACTGCTGTGGCCTCACAGCTAGACAGACAGATGGACAGACTGCTGTGGCCGCACAGATATACAGACAGATGGACAGACTGCTGTGGCCTCACAGATACACAGACAGATGGACAGACTGCTGTGGCCTCACAGATACACAGACAGATGGACAGACTGCTGTGGCCGCACAGATATACAGACAGATGGACAGACTGCTGTGGCCTCACAGATACACAGACATATGGACAGACAGCCATGCTGTTCTGATCTTCTGATGCTGTGTATTTCTCTTCAACAGTGCCATTCGTAGACTTTTTCCTCACATCGATGAAATGCGCACGTACACACGCACTCACACAGAGGTGGTAGGTAGCTTAACGGTTAGATCATTGGGCCAGTTTTGGGCCAGAAAGGTTGTATGTTCGAATTCCTGAGCCGACCAGGTGAAAAATCTGTGCCTTTGAGCAAGGTACTTAGCCATAATTGCTCCAGGGTTGCTGTTTATTATGGCAGACCCTGGCTGTGACCCCACCCTCTGAGGGAGAGTTGGGATATGCAAAAAACACATTTCCAATTCACACTTGTAAATAGGACAAATATACAAATATAAGCACCCACCAAATTGTTTATTTTATTACACACACACACACACACACACACACACACACACACACACACACACACACACACACACACACACACACAAGCACAGATAACCTTCTAGAAAGTGTGAGTGGGTGCTATGGCAACAGAGGCTTCCAGGGTTAAGACAGATAAATAATTCATTGGGAATACAACGAGTCAGCATTCTGGATTATTCATTACGTAAGGGATAATCAAGGCTATGCGTTCTCTGAAAAATAGTGTACGAAATGGAAAGTGTATTCCACAACGTGTTAGTGGAGTGGAACTAACCTTCCACGGAGTTGCATTATTTTCCATAGAACGCATAGAGCCCTGAGTTGATTATCCCTTTTATATCTTGGCTATAAATTAACATATTTGCGCTAGAAATCTATTAATTTGCCAGTAGAAATGTGACAACATCCACTGACTTAGCTAGCAAGTTCACTAGCTAGCTAGATAGCTACAGTAGTTGCCTTGGTAACCAGGCAAACAGACATGTTACCTTAGCTAACCAAACCGTCATCCTAGCTTGCTATTATGAAAATCGAATGAACTTCATAGCCATTGGATTATACCGTACAATTATCCTGTGCGTTCTAGGGAAATAATGCACTCTCTAGAATGCCCTTCAAACCAATCAGAAACGAGTATTCAACAATATCATGGTATAAATGTTAGTTATCACTTTTATTAGAACTAAACAAAAACATCCTATAAATCTCATGGAATCTGGATATTTTTTGTTGAAGAAACACAAACCTGGATCTGAATCAGATTATTATACACCCCTTTGGATTTAATTTGGCCATTTGGTGACCGTGACAATGTATTGAAGTGAATTGAAAGTAATGACCAGGTATGTGAGGGTGCCTATCTGTGGAGGCCAGAGTTATCAGGACAGATGTTAACCTAATGTGACCATTCATACTAGGGTTGGGCGGTATCCAGATGTTCATGCCTTCATACTGTTCCTGTACCATACCGGGGTATACGGTATTACCGGCAGTGCACACAAGGGGCGCTATTTATTTCCAAACATTTAAAAAACGAAATACAGTACAGTATACCGCCCAAGCCTAAGTCAAACTGTAAGACGTCTATGTTCATACAGTACATGTCTCTAAGTCAAGTCAGTGAGAAAGGAATCATGCCATGTCTATTGTCAGAGCAACCAGAGGTAAGGCATTGCTTTGGAAGAAGTGACACACAGTAACAGTACACACTATGGAGTGAGTCTGCTAGCATGCCACAATTGTGAAATCCCTTGTTAAGGGTCAGTAGTATGCTTGGTAAGTGTTCAAGTAGCTCAAGCAATTACTGTAACACTGCAGCCTGAAGATTATCTGAATGACAAATGGCTGTGAATGAATGATCTATTGGTGTCAGTATCAACATCCTCCATGACAGTAGTATGAAATTACAGTTTGAATATGAACTGATAATGGACACTGCAGAAATCATGAGATCAGATACGTCTCTAAACACCATTGGATCCCTCCGTCTTCATGCCCTACTGTAGTTTCTAGGGAAAAAGCTCTGGCTGATTCAGTACTGCAGCTGAGGCTTTCTGTGCTCACAGTCACACATAGCAAATCCCTGCATCTTAAACCTCTCTCCCTTTCTCTCTCTCTCCCTTCTCCTCTCATAACTCTATCACACTCTCCTATAGCTGAGTCATTGGCTAAGCTTATTTACTTTATCTGAGGAGAGATTTCACAGTGGTGGTATTAGACAGCCTCACAGCTGAGACACTTCTAGTTATCAGAGCAGCTGGAAGAATGAGATGTTTTCTATGCTCCTCCTTCTTTATCGTGTGAAAAAAGGAAGCGTTCAAACTGCAGATCTAGGATCAGTTTACCCTACCTAACTAAATCCTAACCATAACCCATCAGGAAGTGAAACACAAAACTGATGTTAGATCAGTGTCTAGGGGCAATTTGATTCTCTTCCACCACAGACTCATTTTAAGGTACAACCTATATAATTTTTATTTTAGAACACATTACCAGGAGCAGTCTGGTTGAAACCATTTTTAGGCAGGCATATGGCTGGGTGTATAGTACTGAGACACTGAGGGGTCCTTGTGTTGTGATGTGACAGGAGCTGAGGAATGCCCACAGTGAGGAGATCATGGGGATTCGCCGGGAGGAGGAGATGGAGATGTCTGACGACGACTCGGATGAGAGCCCCTGTAAGAAGATACGCATGGAGGAAAATGGTAGGACAGGCACGAGCCCAATCCCAAACTTACCCCTGGCATAGTCCCTAGCCCTTGGCCCTTAACCCTTGGCCCCTAAGCACTTATACCTTTTAATGATAGCAGACCACTGTAGCTCATAAATCACCAGACTGCTGAAGTATACAGTGCCTTCAGAAAGGATTCCTCTAGAGTTATGCCTGTGTTTAGCTCTATTCCATTTACTTGCCGATGACAAGGATACCCATAACATGATGCAGCCACCACCGTGCTTGAAAATATATTCAGCAGTTTTACTTTAGTGCCTTATTGCAAACAGGATACATGTTTTAGAAATATTTGTATTCTGTAAATGCTTCCTTCTTTTCACTCTGTCATTTAGGTTAGTATTGTGGAGTAACTACAATGTTGTTGATCCATTTTCAGTTTTCTCCTATCACAGCCATTAAACTCTGTAACTGTTTGAAAGTCACAATTGGCCTCATAGTGAAATCCCTGAGTGGTTTCCTTCCTCTTCAGCAACTGAGTTAGGAAGGACATCTGTATCTTTGTAGTGACTGGGTGTATTGATACACCATCCAAAGTGTAATTAATAACTAAACCATACACAAAGGGACATTCAATGTCTGCTTTTTTTTATTTTGACCAATCTACCTACAGGCACCCATTCTTTGCAAGGCATTGGAAAACATCCCTGGTCTTTGTGTGTGTGTGTGCGTGCAAGCATATGTGTATTTGTGTGTGTATGTTGTGTCTAACCCTCTCTCCCCAGGTGTGTGTCTTGTGTCCTACCCTCTCTCCCCTCCAGGTGTGTGTGTCTTGTGTCTAACCCTCTCTCCCCTCCTCCTCTCCAGGTGTGTGTGGCCAGTCTGGGGCCTCTCTGAGGGAGGAGAATGACTCTCTGCGTTGGCAGCTGGACGCCTACAGGAATGAGGTGGAGCTTCTGAGGAAGGAGCAAGGCAAGGCTTGCCGCCCTGACGACCCTGAACACTTCCCCGACACACACACACACCTGCTGCAGCAGAGCATGCACAACATGCAACAGGTACACACACACACCTGCTACAGCAGAGCATGCACAACATGCAACAGGTACACACACACACCTGCTACAGCAGAGCATGCACAACATGCAACAGGTACACACACACACACACACACCTGCTACAGCAGAGCATGCACAACATGCAACAGGTACACACACACACACACCTGCTACAGCAGAGCATGCACAACATGCAACAGGTACACACACACACCTGCTACAGCAGAGCATGCACAACATGCAACAGGTACACACACACACACCTGCTACAGCAGAGCATGCACAACATGCAACAGGTACACACACACACACCTGCTACAGCAGAGCATGCACAACATGCAACAGGTACACACACACACCTGCTACAGCAGAGCATGCACAACATGCAACAGGTACACACACACACCTGCTAGAGCAACATGCACAACATGCAACAGGTAAACACACACACCTGCTACAGCAGAGCATGCACAACATGCAACAGGTACACACACACACACCTGCTACAGCAGAGCATGCACGACATGCAACAGGTACACACACACACCTGCTACAGCAGAGCATGCACAACATGCAACAGGTACACACACACACCTGCTACAGCAGAGCATGCACAACATGCAACAGGTACACGCACACACCTGCTACAGCAGAGCATGCACAACATGCAACAGGTACACACACACACACCTGCTACAGCAGAGCATGCACAACATGCAACAGGTACACACACACACCTGCTACAGCAGAGCATGCACAACATGCAACAGGTACACACACACACACCTGCTACAGCAGAGCATGCACAACATGCAACAGGTACACACACACACACCTGCTACAGCGGAGCATGCACAACATGCAACAGGTACACACACACACCTGCTACAGCAGAGCATGCACAACATGCAACAGGTACACACACACACCTGCTACAGCAACATGCACAACATGCAACAGGTAAACACACACACCTGCTACAGCAGAGCATGCACAACATGCAACAGGTACACACACACACACCTGCTACAGCAGAGCATGCACAACATGCAACAGGTACACACACACACCTGCTACAGCAGAGCATGCACAACATGCAACAGGTACACACACACACCTGCTACAGCAGAGCATGCACAACATGCAACAGGTACACAGGTACACACACCTGCTACAGCAGAGCATGCACAACATGCAACAGGTACACACACACACCTGCTACAGCAGAGCATGCACAACATGCAACAGGTACACACACACACCTGCTACAGCAGAGCATGCACAACATGCAACAGGTACACACACACACCTGCTACAGCAGAGCATGCACAACATGCAACAGGTACACACACACACACCTGCTACAGCAGAGCATGCACAACATGCAACAGGTACACACACACACCTGCTACAGCAGAGCATGCACAACATGCAACAGGTACACACACACACCTGCTACAGCAACATGCAGCAGTTACAACATTCCACCATCTACGCCTGTATCATACTGCACCTGTGTTTACACCTGTGAGTCCGCCAGGTCAGAGGCAGTCGTGATGACAATGCGGTATATTGATTGGTGTATTTCTATGCTTTTATTTTACCCTTATTTTACCAGATAAAGTTGACTGAGAACACATTCTCATTAACAATGTAATGAACACGAGGTGAGACAGAGAACTGGTTTCAAACACAGGGTACAGGGTACCCAGGGTACAGCAGGGTATCGCAAAGGACCACAGGAGGCGGCAGGTAGCTGGGTCCAGGGGCAAATAAAATCAAATGTATTTATATAGCCCTTCGTACATCAGCTGATATCTCAAAGTGCTGTACAGAAACCCAGCCTAAAACCCCAAACAGCAAGCAATGCAGGTGTAGAAGCACGGTGGCTAGGAAAAACTCCCTAGAAAGGCCAAAACCTAGGAAGAAACCTAGAGAGGAACCAGGCTATGTGGGGTGGCCAGTCCTCTTCTGGCTGTGCCGGGTGGAGATTATAACAGAACATGGCCAAGATGTTCAAATGTTCATGAATGACCAGCATGGTCAAATAATAGGTCATACACAGGGGGTCCAAAAAGGCAACTGTACAGGCAGGGAAAAGGATAGTAACGTCATCCGGGAGATCAGGCAATAGGTAGATATCAGGAAATCCGATACAGGCAGGGAATAGGCTAAGGTACAGGCAGGGAATAGGCTAAGGTACAGGCAGGGAATAGGCTAAGGTACAGGCAGGGTATAGGCTAAGGTACAGGCAGGGAATAGGCTAAGGTACAGGCAGGGAATAGGCTAAGGTACAGGCAGGGAATAGGCTAAGGTACAGGCAGGGAATAGGCTAAGGTACAGGTAGGGAATAGGCTAAGGTACAGGCAGGGAATAGGCTAAGGTACAGGAAGGGAATAGGCTAAGGTACAGGCAGGGAATAGGCTAAGGTACAGGCAGGGAATAGGCTAAGGTACAGGCAGGGTATAGGCTAAGGTACAGGCAGGGAATAGGCTAAGGTACAGGCAGGGTATAGGCTAAGGTACAGGCAGGGAATAGGCTAAGTTACAGGCTAAGGTACAGGCAGGGTATAGGCTAAGGTACAGGCAGGGAATAGGCTAAGGTACAGGCAGGGTATAGGCTAAGGTACAGGCAGGGAATAGGCTAAGGTACAGGCAGGGTATAGGCTAAGGTACAGGCAGGGAATAGGCTATGGTACAGGCAGGGAATAGGCTAAGGTACAGGCAGGGAATAGGCTAAGGTACAGGCAGGGAATAGGCTAAGGTACAGGCAGGGTATAGACTAAGGTACAGGCAGGGAATAGGCTAAGGTACAGGCAGGGAATAGGCTAAGGTACAGGCAGGGAATAGGCTAAGGTACAGGCAGGGAATAGGCTAAGGTACAGGCAGGGTATAGGCTAAGGTACAGGCAGGGAATAGGCTAAGGTACAGGCAGGGTATAGGCTAAGGTACAGGCAGGGAATAGGCTAAGGTACAGGCTAAGGTACAGGCAGGGTATAGGCTAAGGTACAGGCAGGGTATAGGCTAAGGTACAGGCAGGGAATAGGCTAAGGTACAGGCTAAGGTACAGGCAGGGTATAGGCTAAGGTACAGGCAGGGAATAGGCTAAGGTACAGGCAGGGAATAGGCTAAGGTACAGGCAGGGTATAGGCTAAGGTACAGGCAGTGAATAGGCTATGGTACAGGCAGGGAATAGGCTAAGGTACAGGCAGGGAATAGGCTAAGGTACAGGCAGGGAATAGGCTAAGGTACAGGCAGGGTATAGACTAAGGTACAGGCAGGGAATAGGCTAAGGTACAGGCAGGGAATAGGCTAAGGTACAGGCAGGGAATAGGCTAAGGTACAGGCAGGGAATAGGCTAAGGTACAGGCAGGGTATAGGCTAAGGTACAGGCAGGGTATAGGCTAAGGTACAGGCAGGGTATAGGCTAAGGTACAGGCAGGGAATAGGCTAAGGTACAGGCAGGGTATAGGCTAAGGTACAGGCAGGGAATAGGCTAAGGTACAGGCAGGGTATAGGCTAAGGTACAGGCAGGGAATAGGCTAAGGTACAGGCAGGGAATAGGCTATGGTACAGGCAGGGTATAGGCTAAGGTACAGGCAGGGAATAGGCTAAGGTACAGGCAGGGTATAGGCTAAGGTACAGGCAGGGAATAGTCTAAGGTACAGGCAGGGAATAGGCTAAGGTACAGGCAGGGAATAGGCTAAGGTACACGCAGGGTATAGGCTAGGGTACAGGCAGGGAATAGGCTAAGGTACAGGCAGGGTATAGGCTAAGGTACAGGCAGGGAATAGGCTAAGGTACAAGCTAAGGTACAGGCAGGGTATAGGCTAAGGTACAGGCAGGGAATAGGCTAAGGTACAGGCAGGGTATAGGCTAAGGTACAGGCAGGGAATAGGCTAAGGTACAGGCAGGGTATAGGCTAAGGTACAGGCAGGGAATAGGCTATGGTACAGGCAGGGAATAGGCTAAGGTACAGGCAGGGAATAGGCTAAGGTACAGGCAGGGAATAGGCTACGGTACAGGCAGGGTATAGACTAAGGTACAGGCAGGGAATAGGCTAAGGTACAGGCAGGGAATAGGCTAAGGTACAGGCAGGGAATAGGCTAAGGTACAGGCAGGGTATAGGCTAAGGTACAGGCAGGGAATAGGCTAAGGTACAGGCAGGGTATAGGCTAAGGTACAGGCAGGGAATAGGCTAAGGTACAGGCAGGGTATAGGCTAAGGTACAGGCAGGGAATAGGCTATGGTACAGGCAGGGAATAGGCTAAGGTACAGGCAGGGAATAGGCTAAGGTACAGGCAGGGAATAGGCTACGGTACAGGCAGGGTATAGACTAAGGTACAGGCAGGGAATAGGCTAAGGTACAGGCAGGGAATAGGCTAAGGTACAGGCAGGGAATAGGCTAAGGTACAGGCAGGGAATAGGCTAAGGTACAGGCAGGGTATAGGCTAAGGTACAGGCAGGGTATAGGCTAAGGTACAGGCAGGGTATAGACTAAGGTACAGGCAGGGAATAGGCTAAGGTACAGGCAGGGTATAGGCTAAGGTACAGGCAGGGAATAGGCTATGGTACAGGCAGGGAATAGGCTACGGTACAGGCAGGGAATACGTAAAAGACGTTGTTAGTGAGGCAGGCAAAAACTATTATACACGGGAGGAGTAAATCACAGGAAACCCAGAGCTCAGAAAGACATGTGTCACAAAACAAACAATACCTCACAGTGATGGGGTGCAAAGAACTGAACTAAATAGTGTGTGATAATCAGAATTCAGGTGATTGGGATCTGGAGAGTGAGCTGTGTTCAGGGGATCTAGGTGTTTGAGAGTGTGAGTTGGAAGCAGACCTTACAAACAGCAACGACCTGGGGAATAGTTGTCCTGCCTGAGCATTCAAAATGTGGGCTGGGCATCCTGAAGATGACTCTATAATAATAAGATAAATCAAATCATGTAACTTTAGGGTGTCAGGGAAAATGTATTGAGTAAAAAGTACATTATTTTCTTTGGGTAGTGAAGTAAAAGTAGTCAAAAATATAAATAGTAAAGTAAAGTACAGATACCCCAAAAAACAACTTAAGTAAAAATACTTGAAGTACTACTTAAATATTTTACACCACTGAGTAATTGATAAAGCATAAATACAACACAGTGCCATTACATGCTGCAGGTATTTGGACCAGTGCTTTCACTAGCAAAAGGTCATAGCACAAGTACATAGGAGCATTCTGATGTATTCTGAGTCTCCTGTCCACCACAATCCCAATCCCTCCCTTTACAACCTGACTCAGACAGACCAACACACAGTCACATCTGTGCTTACTGCTGTTCCTGCTTACTCTACACTAACACCTTCTGCCACTGGTGTCACCTCTGTGTTCATCATCTTCTCTGTTGTTTCTGTCCTCCCAGCACTGTGTGGTTCTCTCTCTATCTAACTGTTGTGGTCTGTTGTGTAACTGTCTCTCTATCTAACTGTGTTGTGGTCTGTTGTGTAACTGTCTCTCTATCTAACTGTGTTGTGGTCTGTTGTGCAACTGTCTCTCTCTCTAACTGTGTTGTGGTCTGTTGTGTAACTGTCTCTCTAACTGTGTTGTGGTCTGTTGTGCAACTGTCTCTCTATCTAACTGTGTTGTGGTCTGTTGTGTAACTGTCTCTCTATCTAACTGTGTTGTGGTCTGTTGTGCAACTGTCTCTCTCTCTAACTGTGTTGTGGTCTGTTGTGTAACTGTCTCTCTAACTGTGTTGTGGTATGTTGTGCAACTGTCTCTCTATCTAACTGTGTTGTGGTCTGTTGTGTAACTGTCTCTATCTAACTGTGTTGTGGTCTGTTGTGTAACTGTCTCTCTAACTGTGTTGTGGTCTGTTGTGTAACTGTCTCTCTATCTAACTGTGTTGTGGTCTGTTGTGTAACTGTTTCTCTATCTAACTGTGTTGTGGTCTGTTGTGTAACTGTCTCTCTAACTGTGTTGTGGTCTGTTGTGTAACTGTCTCTCTATCTAACTGTGTTGTGGTCTGTTGTGTAACTGTTTCTCTATCTAACTGTGTTGTGGTCTGTTGTGTAACTGTCTCTCTATCTAACTGTGTTGTGGTCTGTTGTGTAACTGTCTCTCTCTCTAACTGTGTTGTGGTCTGTTGTGCAACTGTCTCTCTATCTAACTTTGTTGTGGTCTGTTGTGTAACTGTCTCTCTCTCTAACTGTGTTGTGGTCTGTTGTGTAACTGTCTCTCTCTCTAACTGTGTTGTGGTCTGTTGTGTAACTGTCTCTCTAACTGTGTTGTGGTCTGTTGTGTAACTGTCTCTCTAACTGTGTTGTGGTCTGTTGTGCAACTGTCTCTCTATCTAACTTTGTTGTGGTCTGTTGTGTAACTGTCTCTCTCTCTAACTGTGTTGTGGTCTGTTGTGTAACTGTCTCTCTATCTAACTGTGTTGTGGTCTGTTGTGTAATTGTCTCTCTCTCTATCTAACTGTGTTGTGGTCTGTTGTGTAACTGTCTCTCTCTCTCTCGAACTGTGTTGTGGTCTGTTGTGTAACTGTCTCTCTCTCTATCTAACTGTGTTGTGGTCTGTTGTGTAACTGTGTCTCTCTCCAACTGTGTTGTGGTCTGTTGTGTAACTGTCTCTCTCTCTCTAACTGTGTTGTGGTCTGTTGTGTAACTGTCTCTCTCTCTAACTGTGTTGTGGTCTGTTGTGTAACTGTCTCTCT
Organism: Oncorhynchus kisutch; assembly: GCF_002021735.2. Classification (NCBI taxonomy): domain Eukaryota; kingdom Metazoa; phylum Chordata; class Actinopteri; order Salmoniformes; family Salmonidae; genus Oncorhynchus; species Oncorhynchus kisutch. The sequence goes on along the minus strand of NC_034175.2, from coordinate 57,650,223 downwards.
CTCTCTCTCTAACTGTGTTGTGGTCTGTTGTGTAACTGTCTCTCTCTCTAACTGTGTTGTGGTCTGTTGTGTAACTGTCTCTCTCTCTAACTGTGTTGTGGTCTGTTGTGTAACTGTCTCTCTCTCTCTCTCTAACTGTGTTGTGGTCTGTTGTGTAACTGTCTCTCTATCTAACTGTGTTGTGGTCTGTTGTGTAACTGTCTCCCTATCTAACTGTGTTGTGGTCTGTTGTGTAACTGTCTCTCTAACTTTGTTGTGGTCTGTTGTGTAACTGTCTCTCTCTCTAACTGTGTTGTGGTCTGTTGTGTAACTGTCTCTCTCTCGAACTGTGTTGTGGTCTGTTGTGTAACTGTCTCTCTATCTACCTGTGTTGTGGTCTGTTGTGTAACTGTCTCTCTATCTAACTGTGTTGTGGTCTGTTGTGTAACTGTCTCTCTATCTAACTGTGTTGTGGTCTGTTGTGTAACTGTCTCTCTCTCAAACTGTGTTGTGGTCTGTTGTGTAACTGTCTCTCTCTCTAACTGTGTTGTGGTCTGTTGTGTAACTGTCTCTCTCTCTAACTGTGTTGTGGTCTGTTGTGTAACTGTCTCTCTAACTGTGTTGTGGTCTGTTGTGTAACTGTCTCTCTATCTAACTGTGTTGTGGTCTGTTGTGTAACTGTCTCTCTAACTGTGTTGTGGTCTGTTGTGTAACTGTCTCTCTCTCTAACTGTGTTGTGGTCTGTTGTGTAACTGTCTCTCTCTAACTGTGTTGTGGTCTGTTGTGTAACTGTCTCTCTATCTAACTGTGTTGTGGTCTGTTGTGTAACTGTCTCTCTAACTGTGTTGTGGTCTGTTGTGTAACTGTCTCTCTATCTAACTGTGTTGTGGTCTGTTGTGTAACTGTCTCTCTCTCTAACTGTGTTTTGGTCTGTTGTGTAACTGTCTCTCTATCTAACTGTGTTGTGGTCTGTTGTGTAACTGTCTCTCTATCTAACTGTGTTGTGGTCTGTTGTGTAACTGTTTCTCTATCTAACTGTGTTGTGGTCTGTTGTGTAACTGTCTCTCTATCTAACTGTGTTGTGGTCTGTTGTGTAACTGTCTCTCTATCTAACTGTGTTGTGGTCTGTTGTGTAACTGTCTCTCTATCTAACTGTGTTGTGGTCTGTTGTGTAACTGTCTCTCTATCTAACTGTGTTGTGGTCTGTTGTGTAACTGTCTCTCTATCTAACTGTGTTGTGGTCTGTTGTGTAACTGTCTCTCTATCTAACTGTGTTGTGGTCTGTTGTGTAACTGTCTCTATCTAACTGTGTTGTGGTCTGTTGTGTAACTGTCTCTCTAACTGTGTTGTGGTCTGTTGTGTAACTGTCTCTCTATCTGTGTTGTGGTCTGTTGTGTAACTGTCTCTCTATCTGTGTTGTGGTCTGTTGTGTAACTGTCTATCTAACTGTGTTGTGGTCTGTTGTGTAACTGTCTCTCTATCTAACTGTGTTGTGGTCTGTTGTGTAACTGTCTCTCTATCTAACTGTGTTGTGGTCTGTTGTGTAACTGTCTCTCTATCTAACTGTGTTGTGGTCTGTTGTGTAACTGTCTCTCTATCTAACTGTGTTGTGGTCTGTTGTGTAACTGTCTCTCTATCTAACTGTGTTGTGGTCTGTTGTGTAACTGTCTCTCTATCTAACTGTGTTGTGGTCTGTTGTGTAACTGTCTCTATCTAACTGTGTTGTGGTCTGTTGTGTAACTGTCTCTCTAACTGTGTTGTGGTCTGTTGTGTAACTGTCTCTCTATCTAACTGTGTTGTGGTCTGTTGTGTAACTGTCTCTCTATCTAACTGTGTTGTGGTCTGTTGTGTAATTGTCTCTCTAACTGTGTTGTGGTCTGTTGTGTAACTGTCTATCTAACTGTGTTGTGGTCTGTTGTGTAACTGTCTCTCTATCTAACTGTGTTGTGGTCTGTTGTGTAACTGTCTCTCTAACTGTGTTGTGGTCTGTTGTGTAACTGTCTCTCTAACTGTGTTGTGGTCTGTTGTGTAACTGTCTCTATCTAACTGTGTTGTGGTCTGTTGTGTAACTGTCTCTCTATCTAACTGTGTTGTGGTCTGTTGTGTAACTGTCTCTCTATCTAACTGTGTTGTGGTCTGTTGTGTAACTGTCTCTCTATCTAACTGTGTTGTGGTCTGTTGTGTAACTGTCTCTCTAACTGTGTTGTGGTCTGTTGTGTAACTGTCTCTATCTAACTGTGTTGTGGTCTGTTGTGTAACTGTCTCTCTATCTAACTGTGTTGTGGTCTGTTGTGTAACTGTCTCTCTATCTAACTGTGTTGTGGTCTGTTGTGTAACTGTCTATCTAACTGTGTTGTGGTCTGTTGTGTAACTGTCTCTCTAACTGTGTTGTGGTCTGTTGTGTAACTGTCTCTCTAACTGTGTTGTGGTCTGTTGTGTAACTGTCTCTCTATCTAACTGTGTTGTGGTCTGTTGTGTAACTGTCTCTCTAACTGTGTTGTGGTCTGTTGTGTAACTGTCTCTCTAACTGTGTTGTGGTCTGTTGTGTAACTGTCTCTCTCTCTAACTGTGTTGTGGTCTGTTGTGTAACTGTCTCTCTCTCTAACTGTGTTGTGGTCTGTTGTGTAACTGTCTCTCTAACTGTGTTGTGGTCTGTTGTGTAACTGTCTCTCTATCTAACTGTGTTGTGGTCTGTTGTGTAACTGTCTCTCTAACTGTGTTGTGGTCTGTTGTGTAACTGTCTCTCTATCTAACTGTGTTGTGGTCTGTTATGTAACTGTCTCTCTATCTAACTGTGTTGTGGTCTGTTGTGTAACTGTCTCTCTAACTGTGTTGTGGTCTGTTGTGTAACTGTCTCTCTATCTAACTGTGTTGTGGTCTGTTGTGTAACTGTCTCTCTAACTGTGTTGTGGTCTGTTGTGTAACTGTCTCTCTAACTGTGTTGTGGTCTGTTGTGTAACTGTCTCTCTCTCTAACTGTGTTGTGGTCTGTTGTGTAACTGTCTCTCTAACTGTGTTGTGGTCTGTTGTGTAACTGTCTCTCTATCTAACTGTGTTGTGGTCTGTTGTGTAACTGTCTCTCTAACTGTGTTGTGGTCTGTTGTGTAACTGTCTCTCTAACTGTGTTGTGGTCTGTTGTGTAACTGTCTCTCTATCTAACTGTGTTGTGGTCTGTTGTGTAACTGTCTCTCTAACTGTGTTGTGGTCTGTTGTGTAACTGTCTCTCTATCTAACTGTGTTGTGGTCTGTTGTGTAACTGTCTCTCTCTCTAACTGTGTTGTGGTCTGTTGTGTAACTGTCTCTCTATCTAACTGTGTTGTGGTCTGTTGTGTAACTGTCTCTCTAACTGTGTTGTGGTCTGTTGTGTAACTGTCTCTCTAACTGTGTTGTGGTCTGTTATGTAACTGTCTCTCTATCTAACTGTGTTGTGGTCTGTTGTGTAACTGTCTCTCTAACTGTGTTGTGGTCTGTTGTGTAACTGTCTCTCTATCTAACTGTGTTGTGGTCTGTTGTGTAACTGTCTCTCTAACTGTGTTGTGGTCTGTTGTGTAACTGTCTCTCTAACTGTGTTGTGGTCTGTTGTGTAACTGTCTCTCTATCTAACTGTGTTGTGGTCTGTTGTGTAACTGTCTCTCTATCTAACTGTGTTGTGGTCTGTTGTGTAACTGTCTCTCTCTCTAACTGTGTTGTGGTCTGTTGTGTAACTGTCTCTCTAACTGTGTTGTGGTCTGTTGTGTAACTGTCTCTCTATCTAACTGTGTTGTGGTCTGTTGTGTAACTGTCTCTCTATCTAACTGTGTTGTGGTCTGTTGTGTAACTGTCTATCTAACTGTGTTGTGGTCTGTTGTGTAACTGTCTCTCTAACTGTGTTGTGGTCTGTTGTGTAACTGTCTCGCTATCTCTGTGTCTCTCACCTCCCAGCAACTGCTGAGTCTGCAGGAGCAGCTGAGGAGTAAGGAGGTGGTGCTGGAGCAGGCTAGAGACGAACACAGATACCTGCAGGGAGAAGTCCTAGCCCTGAGAGACAAGGTGAGAGAACATGTACACGTGCACACACACACACACACACACACACGTGCACACACACACACACACACACACACACGTGCACACACACACACACACACACACACGTGCACGCACACACACACACACGTGCACACACACACACACACACACACACACGTGCACGCACACACACACACGCACACACACACTTTGCATCCCTAGAAGCACCCTACTGTTGAGTGAGAATAATACAACCAGTGGATGGATGAATACATTTGTGATTTCTATCTGATGATGCTAACTGTTATTCTTGCATGACTGTTATTGGACTGAGGTAATGGGAACATCAATAAGCACAGAGCTCCTGTGGAGAAAGAGTGTATTCAGCTGGAATCAGAGAGATGGATACCTAGTGAGGATAAATAGATTAACAAATAGAAAGAGTTGAACATCCAGGGAGGATATATTATTTCCATACAGTCTAAAGATACTACATGACCAAAAGTACACCTGCTTGTCGAACATCTCCAAAATCATGCGCATTAATATGGAGTTGGTCCCCCCTTTGCTGCTATCACAGCCTCCACTCTTCTCAGATGGCTTTCCACTAGATGTTGAAACATTGCTGAGGGGACTTGCTTCCATTCAGCCAAAAGAGCAAGTGAGGTCGGGCACTGACGTTGGGCGATTAGACCTGGCTCGCAGTCGGCGTTCCAAATGATCCCAAAGGTTTCCGATGGGGTTGACGTCAGGGGCATTGTCATGCTGAAACAGGAAAGGGTCTTCCCCAAACAGATTGCATGGCTTGTGCTCAATTTTATACAAAAAAAAAAATACAAAAAACTAATTTGAAGGTGTGTCCACATACTTTTGTATATATTTTGCAAAAAATCAGTTTCCTGGATCCTGCTTCTGTTACTAAGAACATGCTCTACTGCTTGTTACCAGGGTTACCAGTGTGAATGGTCAGTACTTGATGTTGGTCTCTGTCTTAATCTCTTTCTGTCTTGTTCTCTGTCTGTCTGGTTCTTTGTCTGTCATGTTCTTTGTCTGTCTTGTTCTTTGTCTGTCTTGTTCTTTGTCTGTCTTGTTCTCTGTCTGTCTTGTTCTCTGTCTGTCTTGTTCTCTGTCTGTCTTGTTCTCTGTCTGTCTGGTTCTCTGTCTGTCTGGTTCTTTGTCTGTCTTGTTCTTTGTCTGTCTTGTTCTTTGTCTGTCTTGTCTGTCTTGTTCTCTGTCTGTCTTGTTCTCTGTCTGTCTTGTTCTTTGTCTGTCTTGTTCTCTGTCTGTCTTGTTTTCAGATGCTGACTAATGGGGGTGTAGTGGAGGGGAACAACGGAGAAAACACCTGAGAAGGTCCGTCTGCTCCAATACACACCACTATACTGTACCCACACAATACTCCACACACACACACACACACACACACACACACACACACACACACACACACACACACACACACACACACACACACACACACACACACACACACACACACACACACACACACACACACACACACCATCTCTGTACCCTCTTCTTGAGTGCTTTTACTGACCCAGCCAGCTAGTGTGAGGAGACGTCAGTATCTGATGGAGGATAGGTCTATGCATTTAGTGTCTTTTCTTCTAAAATAGTGTTTGTGTGTGGAGGGGTTAGGGTTTGTAGTGGCTTAGTGACCACACACACACACACACACACACACACACACACACACACACACACCACGCTGAACTTGATTCTGCCCCTGGAGTTACTGAAGTGGAAGCTGATACCCATCTGGGAGCAGATATCATGCTTTCAGTATCTAATTATCCTTATGCAAAAGTAGCAGCAGCAGTAGTGTCCGTTCCCATTGCATTTGTGCGTCTATAAGGACTAACACAGCTGTGTGTGTGTGTGTGTGTGTGTGTCTACAGGTGGTGAACGGGTGTGTGTCTATAAGGACTAACACAGCTGTGTGTGTGTGTGTGTGTCTACAGGTGGTGAACGGGTGTGTGTCTATAAGGACTAACACAGCTGTGTGTGTGTGTGTGTGTGTCTACAGGTGGTGAACGGGTGTGTGTCTATAAGGACTAACACAGCTGTGTGTGTGTGTGTGTGTCTACAGGTGGTGAACGGGTGTGTGTCTATAAGGACTAACACAGCTGTGTGTGTGTGTGTGTGTCTACAGGTGGTGAACGGGTGTGTGTCTATAAGGACTAACACAGCTGTGTGTGTGTGTGTGTCTACAGGTGGTGAACGGGTGTGTGTCTATAAGGACTAACACAGCTGTGTGTGTGTGTGTGTGTCTACAGGTGGTGAACGGGTGTGTGACCACTCTGTACCGCAGCAGAGACCGGAGGAGCGAAGCAGCCATGAGAGGAGCCCTCACATCAGAGAGAGAGGCTCTGCTACTGGGTAAATATCATGACTATCTACAACATACAGTATATCATGTCAATTATACACTCTTTACTGGAAACCATATCGTGTACATTGTCTCCTTTTCTTCTGTAATAGTCAGCTGACTGGGAGGGTTTTAATGGTTGTGGTTAGGTTGAGGGTAGGGGGTGGATTGGTACATGTAGACATGTTGGAGGGGGGCCAATGTTTAATGGGGCGAAATGGTTTTGAAGCAGCCCACGCCTCTCTGTCATGTTCTTGGATGAGGAACCCAAGGAACAGGGGGGTTGGATGGAGGGGGACTCAGGGGACAGGTGCTGTGGGTCTGTTTGCCAAGCAGGACTCTGCTGGCCCTGGCCACACACACATAGAATAATCCCCTATGCACACACACATACATTATCTCTCCCGGCTGCACACAGCGGTGCTCTGCTTGTGTTCACACACAGAAACACACTCCATCCACACAGAAACACAGTCTATCGCAGGGCGCTGGGGACACAGTGACAGACGAGGACGCCGTCAGCCAGAACAGAAGAAAAGACAAACCGGTTCCAGGAGAGAGGAGCGATAGAGACTGACTGGAGAACACAAATTGACTAATTCTCCTGCGGCTCTCTTCTCTCTCTCTTCCCCCTCTACCATTCCCTTTCTCTCCTCCCCCTCTATTTCTCCCTCTCGCTCCTCCCTTCTATCCCTCTCTCCTTCTATCTCTCTCCCCCTCTGCATCTCTCTCCCTCTCTCTTCCCCCTCTCTTCCCCCTCTCCCTCTCCCTCTCTCCTCCCCCTTTATCTCTCTCCCCCTCTCCTCCCCCTCTACTTTCCTCCCTTTCAGCTCCCATAAATATAATTTCATCACAAATGAAAAGCAGCCTCTATCTGATTCTGACTGAACTGATTGTATTAGCCTGATTTCCTTGTGTTTCCTGTCATTGTATGAATCTCCATACAACAAGCACAAAATAGTCCTGTGCCAATTCTCAGATGTACAGCTAGAAAGCGGAGTTCCCTTTGGTGCTGCAGAGAGGAGAGAGGAGAGGAGAGAGGAGAGAAGAGGAGAGGAGGAGAGAGGAGGAGAGAGGAGAGAGGAGGAGAGAGGAGGAGAGAGGAGAGGAGGAGAGGAGAGAGGAGGAGAGAGGAGAGAGGGAGAGAGGAGAGAGGAGAGAGGAGAGAGGAGAGAGGAGAGAGGAGAGGAGAGAGGAGAGGAAAGAAGAGGAGAGAGGAGAGAGGAGAGAGGAGGAGAGCAGAGGAGAGGAGAGAGGAGGAGAGAGGAGAGAGGAGAGAGGAGAGAGGAGAGAGGAGAGAGGAGAGAGGAGGAGAGCAGAGGAGAGGAGAGAAGAGAGGAGGAGAGAAGAGAGGAGGAGGAGAGAGGAGAGAGGAGGAGAGCAGAGGAGAGAAGAGAGGACAGAGGAGAGAGGAGGAGAGCAAAGAAGAGAGGAGGAGATATGAGAGAGGAGGAGAGCAGAGGAGAGAAGAGAGGAGGAGAGAGGAGAGAGGAGGAGAGCAGAGGAGAGGAGAGAAGAGAGGAGGAGAGGAGGGAGGAGAGGACAGAAGAAGAGGAGGAGAGGAGAGAGGAGTGAAAATCAAATCACATACACATGGTCAGCAGATGTTATTGCGAGTGTAGCGAAATGCTTGTGCTTCTAGTTCCGACTGTGCAGCAATAACTAACAAGTAATATCTAACTAATCCACACAAATCTAAGTAAAGGAAAAGAATAATAATATACTGTATAAATATATGGATGAGCAATATCAGAGCGCATACACTAAGATGCAATAGATGGTATATAATACAGTATATACATATGAGATGAGCAATGCCAGATATTTAAACATTATTAAAGTGGTAATATTAAAGTGACTCGTGTTACATTTATTAAAAGTGACCAAGCAGAGAGGAGAGCAGAGGAGAGAGGAGATCAGAGAGGAGAGCAGAGAGGAGAGCAGAGGAGAGAGGAGATCAGAGAGGAGATCAGAGAGGAGAGCAAGAGAGGAGAGAGGAGATCAGAGCAGGAGAGCAGAGAGGAGAGCAGAGGAGAGAGGAGATCAGAGAGGAGAGCA
>NC_034175.2:57568450-57641690 GCF_002021735.2 Oncorhynchus kisutch | reverse complement strand
GGGGGAGTACAGGGCAGATTTATAACTGTGACCCTTGTTACCCCTCACGTCCAGTGTGTTGTGGGGCTGTTTGCTGTAAAAACCCAGTTTCACACTCCATCAGACCTGCAGCATTAGCCAGACACACGCACACACAAACAACATACTCAACATCTCTCTTTCTCTCTCTCTCTCTCACTATTTCTCTCACTTTTTCTCTCTCTTTCTCTCTTTTTTTCTCTCTCTTTTTCTCTCTCTCTCTCTCTCTCTCTTTCTCTTTCTCTTTCTCTCTCTCTCTCTTTCTCTCTCTTTTTCTCTCTTTCTTTCTTTCTCTCTCTCTCTCTCATTCTCTCTCTCTCTCACCTTTTCTCTCTCTTTCTCTCTCTCTCTCCTGACTTTAGTAACCCACTGATACTGTTGGGTTGGGATTTTAGGTCTACATATCCATCTATGGATGTCTCTATCTCGGTCTGTCTCTCTCCCTCTGCTCTGGTCTTGTGTCCAGTGTGTGCTGTGCTTGTTGTCTCTGTTTAATTGGTATCTACTCATTTAAATTATGTTTTCTAATCGAATAAAATGTTTTTATCCAAAACTCTTCTGATCAATCCAGAACATTTTTAATTCAAGAAACTTTATAGGCACGACAAGCAACTACATTCACATTATCAAGGCTGGTAAGGGCAAGACAAGGCTGGTAAGGGCAAGACAAGGCTGGTAAGGGCAAGACAAGGCTGGTAAGGGCAAGACAAGGCTGCAAATGTCGAAATATCAAAGCTTGTGCATACAGTAGATTTGAAATGTATGTTTTGTGTTTGTGATCCAGATAGTGAGCTGAAATTCCATGTTGGATGATGTGATCACTTCCTGATGATGGAAGATGAAATACTATATTAATACTGGATGAGGAGTGGTACTCTTCTCTCCTCCTCTCCTGTACTCTCTCCACTAACTCTGATCATGTGCTGGTGTGCTCTATTCTGGTAAATCTGGACTGACGTAAAGCAAGCATCACTCATGCAGGCAAACTAAGATAATTTTTCTTTTGGGGGGGGGGGGGGGGGGTGAGCATGGCCTTATTCCTATTAAAAAGTGAAAGTGAAAAGCTACCTTGCTATATAGCTCCTTCATTTTTTAATAAATGTTTTCAAACTTTTCATTGATTGTCTTTATCGCTCTTTGTGTCAACTACTCACCACATTTTATGCACTACAGTGTTGGCTAGCTGTACCTTTCACTACTTTATTCATTCTCTGATCCTTTGATTGGGTAAGACACCATGTCAGTTCATGCTGCAGGAGCTCTGATAAGTTGGAGAATGTCTTCCGGAAGTCATCATAATTACTGTGTAACTCTATGGAAGGGGTTGAGAACCATGAGCCTCCAAGTTTTTTGTATTGAAGTCAATGTACCAAGAGGAGGATGGAAAATAGCTGTCCTCCGGCTGGCAAGACCATAGTGCTAACCCAGAGAGTGCTGTTGAGGTTACTGTAGACCTTTATTGCAAAACAGTGCATTTAATCAGTTATTTGGTGACATGAATACATTTAGTATAGTTTTATCTAAAAAGGAAGAAAAAATATATATGTTTCACTTTTCATTTTTATGATATTCACTGAGTAGGATGGTCCTCCCCCTTCCTCGTCTGAGGAGCCTCAACTGACGCAAACACACATACGCACACAGACACACGCGCACACGAACACACACACACACACACGTATAACTTTGTCTGATGCAACATTGGGGTAAGCAACGTAGTATATGGGAGGATCTGGGCCTGTCTGCTCTGCACTGACCTCTTTCTGCTCTCTCATGGACAGGGGATCACGGTCACCGTGGACACAGCAGTATGAAGCACGTTTGGGGTAAATTCCATTCCATTTCAATTACAAGAGGCAAACTGAAATAACAATTCCAATTCTCTTCAATGTTTTTCAACTAGGAAAATGTTAGAATTGGGTTAACTTTCTGAATTGACTGGAAATGAAATGGAATTGATGCCAGTCCTGATATGAAGGGTCATAGGCATATCCTAAACAGCAGAAGTAGATGTACGTACGAGTCAGACCCATGTGTATATACTGTACCAGTCAGACCCATGTGTGGAAACTGTACCAGTCAGACCCATGTGTGGAAACTGTACCAGTCAGACCCATGTGTATATACTGTACCAGTCAGACCCATGTGTGTAAACTGTACCAGTCAGACCCATGTGTGAAAACTGTACCAGTCAGACCCATGTGTATATACTGTACCAGTCAGACCCATGTGTGTAAACTGTACCAGTCAGACCCATGTGTGGAAACTGTACCAGTCAGACCCATGTGTGTAAACTATACCAGTCAGACCCATGTGTATATACTGTACCAGTCAGACCCATGTGTATATACTGTACCAGTCAGACCCATGTGTGAAAACTGTACCAGTCAGACCCATGTGTGGAAACTGTACCAGTCAGACCCATGTGTGTAAACTGTACCAGTCAGACCCATGTGTGGAAACTGTACCAGTCAGACCCATGTGTGTATACTGTACCAGTCAGACCCATTTCAATATACCAGTCAGACCCATGTGTGTATACTGTACCAGTCAGACCCATTTCAATTTACTAGCTAGAACCATGTGTGTATACTGTACCAGTCAGACCCATGTGTGTATACTGTATGAGTCAAACCCATTTCAATATACCAGTCAGACCCATGTGTGAAAACTGTACCAGTCAGACCCATGTGTGAATACTGTACCAGTCAGACCCATGTGTGAATACTGTACCAGTCAGACCCATGTCTGAATACTATACCAGTCAGACCCATGTCTGAATACTGTACCAGTCAGACCCATGTGTATATACACATGGGTCTGACTGGTACAGTATACACACATGGGTCTGACTGGTACAGTATATACACAGTCCACATGGAATATAGTCCATTTCAAGAGATGAATACTTAATCCCTGATTGATGCCTAGCCATGTGACCAAGGCTTTGCTGAGTTTCCCCTCCATCCTACATCTCTGCTCTCCATATGATTCCACTTCAGACTAAATCTCTCATCTGCTGAGGATCAAAACACACACATTCAGGATGTCCAGCTGGAGAAAGACATAAATTAAGCATCACGTCGTTTTCCCCCTTTTCTCACTTTACTGATTCATATTTAGAATTTAAGATGAAATATGAACTATTTTCTTCTAGCTGCATTGACACCTCATATATTATATGTTTATATTTTGCAACTCAAGTGGACAAAGAAATAGCTGATGTTAACGAGCAGGACGATACAGAATGCATAATAGGTTCAGGAGTAGTTCCTCACCATGTAACCAGGAAAAACTATTGACTAAAATGAATCTCTGAATACAGAGCTACACTGAATGTCTTGATAAAGTCATATTAGCAGATTCTGCCTATTTCACTGTTCTATATTAATGAAATCTTTCATTAATCTACACATTATCATTCACTAATGCATAATTACTTTGATCAGGAACGCCTGGTTGTCTAGATATGCCCCTGACGTCTTTTGAATATCAATTCTGCAAATTATCATAATAAGATTAACTTTTTCCAGTTTCGATTTCCGAAGTTGATTATAAATGTGTTCATTCAATCTCAAAAGCAATTGTTGATTCATTTAATAGTAAGTCTATTTATGAAAGTAGAATCGCTATTGTTGAATATGACTCAAATAATTATTGTCACTTTGCATTGACCCAGTGATGGCAGTTACAGTTGTCAGAAAAGTGATTAAATGAACCACATCAAGAAGAGCTCAATAGAGGAGTAACACCTGTCTGGTCACAGTGGTACATACACAGTCCTGTGTTAGGTTGAGGGGTTTGGTCAAGGTGGTACATACACAGTCCTGTATTAGGCTGAGGGGTAACACCTGTCTGGTCACAGGGGTACATACACAGTCCTGTGTTAGGCTGAGGAGTAACACCTGTCTGGTCACGGTACATACACAGTCCTGTGTTAGGCTGAGGGGTTTGGTCACGGTGGGTACATACACAGTCCTGTGTTAGGCTGAGGGGTCTGGTCACAGTGGGTACATACACAGTCCTGTGTTAGGCTGAGGGGTTTGGTCACGGTGGGTACATACACAGTCCTGTGTTAGGCTGAGGAGTAACACCTGTCTGTACCACAGTCCTGTGTTAGGCTGAGGGGTTTGGTCACAGTGGGTACATACACAGTCCTGTGTTAGGCTGAGGGGTTTGGTCACAGTGGGTACATACACAGTCCTGTGTTAGGCTGAGGGGTTTGGTCACAGTGGGTACATACACAGTCCTGTGTTAGGCTGAGGGGTTTGGTCACAGTGGGTACATACACAGTCCTGTGTTATGCTGAGGGGTTTGGTCAAGGTGGGTACATACACAGTCCTGTGTTAGGCTGAGGGGTTTGGTCAAGGTGGGTACATACACAGTCCTGTGTTAGGCTGAGGGGTTTGGTCACAGTGGGTACATACACAGTCCTGTGTTAGGCTGAGGGGTTTGGTCACAGTGGGTACATCCACAGTCCTGTGTTAGGCTGAGGGGTTTGGTCAAGGTGGGTACATACACAGTCCTGTGTTAGGCTGAGGGGTTTGGTCACGGTGGGTACATACACAGTCCTGTGTTAGGCTGAGGGGTTTGGTCACGGTGGGTACATACACAGTCCTGTGTTAGGCTGAGGGGTTTGGTCAAGGTGGGTACATACACAGTCCTGTGTTAGGCTGAGGGGTTTGGTCACAGTGGGAACATACACAGTCCTGTGTTAGGCTGAGGGGTTTTGTCATGGTGGGTACATACACAGTCCTGTGTTAGGCTGAGGGGTTTGGTCACGGTGGGTACATACACAGTCCTGTGTTAGGCTGAGGGGTTTGGTCACGGTGGGTACATACACAGTCCTGTGTTAGGCTGAGGGTTTGGTCAAGGTGGGTACATATACGGTCCTGTGTTAGGCTGAGGGGTCTGGTGACAGTGGGTACATACACAGTCCTGTGTTAGGCTGAGGGGTTTGTTCACGGTGGGTAAATACACAGTCCTGTGTTAGGCTGAGGGGTTTGGTCACAGTGGGTACATACACAGTCCTGTGTTAGGCTGAGGGGTTTGGTCACAGTGGGTACATACACAGTCCTGTGTTAGGCTGAGGGGTTTGGTCACAGTGGGTACATACACAGTCCTGTGTTAGGCTGAGGGGTTTGGTCACAGTGGGTACATACACAGTCCTGTGTTAGGCTGAGGGGTTTGGTCAAGGTGGATACATACACAGTCCTGTGTTAGGCTGAGGGGTTTGGTCACAGTGGGTACATACACAGTCCTGTGTTAGGCTGAGGGGTTTGGTCACAGTGGGTACATACACAGTCCTGTGTTAGGCTTAAGGGTTTGGTCACAGTGGGTACATACACAGTCCTGTGTTAGGCTGAGGGGTTTGGTCATGGTGGGTACATACACAGTCCTGTGTTAGGCTGAGGGGTTTGGTCAAGGTGGGTACATCCACAGTCCTGTGTTAGGCGGAGGGGTTTGGTCAAGGTGGGTACATCCACAGTCCTGTGTTAGGCTGAGGGGTTTGGTCAAGGTGGGTACATCCACAGTCCTGTGTTATGCTGAGGGGTTTGGTCAAGGTGGGTACATACACAGTCCTGTGTTAGGCTGAGGGGTTTGGTCAAGGTGGGTACATACACAGTCCTGTGTTAGGCTGAGGGGTTTGGTCACAGTGGGTACATACACAGTCCTGTGTTAGGCTGAGGGGTTTGGTCACAGTGGGTACATACACAGTCCTGTGTTAGGCTGAGGGGTTTGGTCACAGTGGGTACATACACAGTCCTGTGTTAGGCTGAGGGGTTTGGTCACAGTGGGTACATACACAGTCCTGTGTTATGCTGAGGGGTTTGGTCAAGGTGGGTACATACACAGTCCTGTGTTAGGCTGAGGGGTTTGGTCAAGGTGGGTACATACACAGTCCTGTGTTAGGCTGAGGGGTTTGGTCACAGTGGGTACATACACAGTCCTGTGTTAGGCTGAGGGGTTTGGTCACAGTGGGTACATCCACAGTCCTGTGTTAGGCTGAGGGGTTTGGTCAAGGTGGGTACATACACAGTCCTGTGTTAGGCTGAGGGGTTTGGTCACGGTGGGTACATACACAGTCCTGTGTTAGGCTGAGGGGTTTGGTCACGGTGGGTACATACACAGTCCTGTGTTAGGCTGAGGGGTTTGGTCAAGGTGGGTACATACACAGTCCTGTGTTAGGCTGAGGGGTTTGGTCACAGTGGGAACATACACAGTCCTGTGTTAGGCTGAGGGGTTTTGTCATGGTGGGTACATACACAGTCCTGTGTTAGGCTGAGGGGTTTGGTCACGGTGGGTACATACACAGTCCTGTGTTAGGCTGAGGGGTTTGGTCACGGTGGGTACATACACAGTCCTGTGTTAGGCTGAGGGGTTTGGTCAAGGTGGGTACATATACGGTCCTGTGTTAGGCTGAGGGGTCTGGTGACAGTGGGTACATACACAGTCCTGTGTTAGGCTGAGGGGTTTGTTCACGGTGGGTAAATACACAGTCCTGTGTTAGGCTGAGGGGTTTGGTCACAGTGGGTACATACACAGTCCTGTGTTAGGCTGAGGGGTTTGGTCACAGTGGGTACATACACAGTCCTGTGTTAGGCTGAGGGGTTTGGTCACAGTGGGTACATACACAGTCCTGTGTTAGGCTGAGGGGTTTGGTCACAGTGGGTACATACACAGTCCTGTGTTAGGCTGAGGGGTTTGGTCAAGGTGGATACATACACAGTCCTGTGTTAGGCTGAGGGGTTTGGTCACAGTGGGTACATACACAGTCCTGTGTTAGGCTGAGGGGTTTGGTCACAGTGGGTACATACACAGTCCTGTGTTAGGCTTAAGGGTTTGGTCACAGTGGGTACATACACAGTCCTGTGTTAGGCTGAGGGGTTTGGTCATGGTGGGTACATACACAGTCCTGTGTTAGGCTGAGGGGTTTGGTCAAGGTGGGTACATCCACAGTCCTGTGTTAGGCGGAGGGGTTTGGTCAAGGTGGGTACATCCACAGTCCTGTGTTAGGCTGAGGGGTTTGGTCAAGGTGGGTACATCCACAGTCCTGTGTTATGCTGAGGGGTTTGGTCAAGGTGGGTACATACACAGTCCTGTGTTAGGCTGAGGGGTTTGGTCAAGGTGGGTACATACACAGTCCTGTGTTAGGCTGAGGGGTTTGGTCACAGTGGGTACATACACAGTCCTGTGTTAGGCTGAGGGGTTTGGTCACAGTGGGTACATACACAGTCATGTGTTAGGCTGAGGGGTTTGGTCAAGGTGGGTACATACACAGTCCTGTGTTAGGCTGAGGGGTTTGGTCACAGTGGGTACATACACAGTCCTGAGTTAGGCTGAGGGGTTTGGTCACAGTGGGTACATGCACAGTCCTGTGTTAGGCTGAGGGGTTTGGTCACAGTGGGTACATACACAGTCCTGTGTTAGGCTGAGGGGTTTGGTCAAGGTGGGTACATACACAGTCCTGTGTTAGGCTGAGGGGTTTGGTCACGGTGGGTACATACACAGTCCTGTGTTAGGCTGAGGGGTTTGGTCACGGTGGGTACATACACAGTCCTGTGTTAGGCTGAGGGGTTTGGTCAAGGTGGGTACATACACAGTCCTGTGTTAGGCTGAGGGGTTTGGTCACAGTGGGAACATACACAGTCCTGTGTTAGGCTGAGGGGTTTGGTCAAGGTGGGTAAATACACAGTCCTGTGTTATGCTGAGGGGTTTGGTCACAGTGGGTACATACACAGTCCTGTGTTAGGCTGAGGGGTTTGGTCACAGTGGGTACATACACAGTCCTGTGTTAGGCTGAGGGGTTTGGTCAAGGTGGATACATACACAGTCCTGTGTTAGGCTGAGGGGTTTGGTCACAGTGGGTACATACACAGTCCTGTGTTAGGCTGAGGGGTCTGGTCACAGTGGGTACATACACAGTCCTGTGTTAGGCTGAGGGGTTTGGTCACGGTGGGTACATACACAGTCCTGTGTTAGGCTGAGGAGTAACACCTGTCTGTACCACAGTCCTGTGTTAGGCTGAGGGGTTTGGTCACAGTGGGTAAAAACACAGTCCTGTGTTAGGCTGAGGGGTTTGGTCACAGTGGGTACATACACAGTCCTGTGTTAGGCTGAGGGGTTTGGTCACAGTGGGTACATACACAGTCCTGTGTTAGGCTGAGGGGTTTGGTCACAGTGGGTACATACACAGTCCTGTGTTATGCTGAGGGGTTTGGTCACAGTGGGTACATACACAGTCCTGTGTTAGGCTGAGAGGTTTGGTCACAGTGGGTACATACACAGTCCTGTGTTAGGCTGAGGGGTTTGGTCAAGGTGGATACATACACAGTCCTGTGTTAGGCTGAGGGGTTTGGTCACAGTGGGTACATACACAGTCCTGTGTTAGGCTGAGGGGTTTGGTCACAGTGGGTACATACACAGTCCTGTGTTATGCTGAGGGGTTTGGTCAAGGTGGGTACATACACAGTCCTGTGTTAGGCTGAGGGGTTTGGTCAAGGTGGGTACATACACAGTCCTGTGTTAGGCTGAGGGGTTTGGTCACAGTGGGTACATACACAGTCCTGTGTTAGGCTGAGGGGTTTGGTCACAGTGGGTACATCCACAGTCCTGTGTTAGGCTGAGGGGTTTGGTCAAGGTGGGTACATACACAGTCCTGTGTTAGGCTGAGGGGTTTGGTCACGGTGGGTACATACACAGTCCTGTGTTAGGCTGAGGGGTTTGGTCACGGTGGGTACATACACAGTCCTGTGTTAGGCTGAGGGGTTTGGTCAAGGTGGGTACATACACAGTCCTGTGTTAGGCTGAGGGGTTTGGTCACAGTGGGAACATACACAGTCCTGTGTTAGGCTGAGGGGTTTGGTCAAGGTGGGTAAATACACAGTCCTGTGTTATGCTGAGGGGTTTGGTCAAGGTGGGTACATACACAGTCCTGTGTTAGGCTTAGGGGTTTGGTCACAGTGGGTACATACACAGTCCTGTGTTAGGCTGAGGGGTTTTGTCATGGTGGGTACATACACAGTCCTGTGTTAGGCTGAGGGGTTTGGTCACGGTGGGTACATACACAGTCCTGTGTTAGGCTGAGGGGTTTGGTCACGGTGGGTACATACACAGTCCTGTGTTAGGCTGAGGGGTTTGGTCAAGGTGGGTACATATACGGTCCTGTGTTAGGCTGAGGGGTCTGGTGACAGTGGGTACATACACAGTCCTGTGTTAGGCTGAGGGGTTTGGTCAAGGTGGGTACATACACAGTCCTGTGTTAGGCTGAGTGGTTTGGACACAGTGGGTACATACACAGTCCTGTGTTAGGCTGAGGGGTCTGGTCACAGTGGGTACATACACAGTCCTGTGTTAGGCTGAGGGGTTTGGTCACGGTGGGTACATACACAGTCCTGTGTTAGGCTGAGGAGTAACACCTGTCTGTACCACAGTCCTGTGTTAGGCTGAGGGGTTTGGTCACAGTGGGTAAAAACACAGTCCTGTGTTAGGCTGAGGGGTTTGGTCACAGTGGGTACATACACAGTCCTGTGTTAGGCTGAGGGGTTTGGTCAGAGTGGGTACATACACAGTCCTGTGTTAGGCTGAGGGGTTTGGTCAAGGTGGGTACATACACAGTCCTGTGTTAGGCTGAGGGGTTTGGTCACAGTGGGTATATACACAGTCATGTGTTAGGCTGAGGGGTTTGGTCAAGGTGGGTACATACACAGTCCTGTGTTAGGCTGAGGGGTTTGGTCACGGTGGGTACATACACAGTCCTGTGTTAGGCTGAGGGGTTTGGTCAAGGTGGGTACATACAGAGTCCTGTGTTAGGCTGAGGGGTTTGGTCACAGTGGGTACATACACAGTCCTGTGTTAGGCTGAGGGGTTTGGTCACAGTGGGTACATACACAGTCATGTGTTAGGCTGAGGGGTTTGGTCAAGGTGGGTACATACACAGTCCTGTGTTAGGCTGAGGGGTTTGGTCACAGTGGGTACATACACAGTCCTGAGTTAGGCTGAGGGGTTTGGTCACAGTGGGTACATGCACAGTCCTGTGTTAGGCTGAGGGGTTTGGTCACAGTGGGTACATACACAGTCCTGTGTTAGGCTGAGGGGTTTGGTCAAGGTGGGTACATACACAGTCCTGTGTTAGGCTGAGGGGTTTGGTCACGGTGGGTACATACACAGTCCTGTGTTAGGCTGAGGGGTTTGGTCACGGTGGGTACATACACAGTCCTGTGTTAGGCTGAGGGGTTTGGTCAAGGTGGGTACATACACAGTCCTGTGTTAGGCTGAGGGGTTTGGTCACAGTGGGAACATACACAGTCCTGTGTTAGGCTGAGGGGTTTGGTCAAGGTGGGTAAATACACAGTCCTGTGTTATGCTGAGGGGTTTGGTCACAGTGGGTACATACACAGTCCTGTGTTAGGCTGAGGGGTTTGGTCACAGTGGGTACATACACAGTCCTGTGTTAGGCTGAGGGGTTTGGTCAAGGTGGATACATACACAGTCCTGTGTTAGGCTGAGGGGTTTGGTCACAGTGGGTACATACACAGTCCTGTGTTAGGCTGAGGGGTCTGGTCACAGTGGGTACATACACAGTCCTGTGTTAGGCTGAGGGGTTTGGTCACGGTGGGTACATACACAGTCCTGTGTTAGGCTGAGGAGTAACACCTGTCTGTACCACAGTCCTGTGTTAGGCTGAGGGGTTTGGTCACAGTGGGTAAAAACACAGTCCTGTGTTAGGCTGAGGGGTTTGGTCACAGTGGGTACATACACAGTCCTGTGTTAGGCTGAGGGGTTTGGTCACAGTGGGTACATACACAGTCCTGTGTTAGGCTGAGGGGTTTGGTCACAGTGGGTACATACACAGTCCTGTGTTATGCTGAGGGGTTTGGTCACAGTGGGTACATACACAGTCCTGTGTTAGGCTGAGGGGTTTGGTCACAGTGGGTACATACACAGTCCTGTGTTAGGCTGAGGGGTTTGGTCAAGGTGGATACATACACAGTCCTGTGTTAGGCTGAGGGGTTTGGTCACAGTGGGTACATACACAGTCCTGTGTTAGGCTGAGGGGTTTGGTCACAGTGGGTACATACACAGTCCTGTGTTATGCTGAGGGGTTTGGTCAAGGTGGGTACATACACAGTCCTGTGTTAGGCTGAGGGGTTTGGTCAAGGTGGGTACATACACAGTCCTGTGTTAGGCTGAGGGGTTTGGTCACAGTGGGTACATACACAGTCCTGTGTTAGGCTGAGGGGTTTGGTCACAGTGGGTACATCCACAGTCCTGTGTTAGGCTGAGGGGTTTGGTCAAGGTGGGTACATACACAGTCCTGTGTTAGGCTGAGGGGTTTGGTCACGGTGGGTACATACACAGTCCTGTGTTAGGCTGAGGGGTTTGGTCACGGTGGGTACATACACAGTCCTGTGTTAGGCTGAGGGGTTTGGTCAAGGTGGGTACATACACAGTCCTGTGTTAGGCTGAGGGGTTTGGTCACAGTGGGAACATACACAGTCCTGTGTTAGGCTGAGGGGTTTGGTCAAGGTGGGTAAATACACAGTCCTGTGTTATGCTGAGGGGTTTGGTCAAGGTGGGTACATACACAGTCCTGTGTTAGGCTTAGGGGTTTGGTCACAGTGGGTACATACACAGTCCTGTGTTAGGCTGAGGGGTTTTGTCATGGTGGGTACATACACAGTCCTGTGTTAGGCTGAGGGGTTTGGTCACAGTGGGTACATACACAGTCCTGTGTTAGGCTGAGGGGTTTGGTCACAGTGGGTACATACACAGTCATGTGTTAGGCTGAGGGGTTTGGTCAAGGTGGGTACATACACAGTCCTGTGTTAGGCTGAGGGGTTTGGTCACAGTGGGTACATACACAGTCCTGAGTTAGGCTGAGGGGTTTGGTCACAGTGGGTACATGCACAGTCCTGTGTTAGGCTGAGGGGTTTGGTCACAGTGGGTACATACACAGTCCTGTGTTATGCTGAGGCGTTTGGTCAAGGTGGGTACATACACAGTCCTGTGTTAGGCTGAGGGGTTTGGTCACAGTGGGTACATACACAGTCCTGTGTTAGGCTGAGGGGTTTGGTCAAGGTGGATACATACACAGTCCTGTGTTAGGCTGAGGGGTTTGGTCACAGTGGGTACATACACAGTCCTGTGTTAGGCTGAGGGGTCTGGTCACAGTGGGTACATACACAGTCCTGTGTTAGGCTGAGGGGTTTGGTCACGGTGGGTACATACACAGTCCTGTGTTAGGCTGAGGAGTAACACCTGTCTGTACCACAGTCCTGTGTTAGGCTGAGGGGTTTGGTCACAGTGGGTAAAAACACAGTCCTGTGTTAGGCTGAGGGGTTTGGTCACAGTGGGTACATACACAGTCCTGTGTTAGGCTGAGGGGTTTGGTCACAGTGGGTACATACACAGTCCTGTGTTAGGCTGAGGGGTTTGGTCACAGTGGGTACATACACAGTCCTGTGTTATGCTGAGGGGTTTGGTCACAGTGGGTACATACACAGTCCTGTGTTAGGCTGAGGGGTTTGGTCACAGTGGGTACATACACAGTCCTGTGTTAGGCTGAGGGGTTTGGTCAAGGTGGATACATACACAGTCCTGTGTTAGGCTGAGGGGTTTGGTCACAGTGGGTACATACACAGTCCTGTGTTAGGCTGAGGGGTTTGGTCACAGTGGGTACATACACAGTCCTGTGTTAGGCTGAGGGGTTTGGTCACAGTGGGTACATCCACAGTCCTGTGTTAGGCTGAGGGGTTTGGTCAAGGTGGGTACATACACAGTCCTGTGTTAGGCTGAGGGGTTTGGTCACGGTGGGTACATACACAGTCCTGTGTTAGGCTGAGGGGTTTGGTCACGGTGGGTACATACACAGTCCTGTGTTAGGCTGAGGGGTTTGGTCACAGTGGGTACATACACAGTCCTGTGTTAGGCTGAGGGGTTTGGTCACAGTGGGTACATACACAGTCCTGTGTTATGCTGAGGGGTTTGGTCAAGGTGGGTACATACACAGTCCTGTGTTAGGCTGAGGGGTTTGGTCAAGGTGGGTACATACACAGTCCTGTGTTAGGCTGAGGGGTTTGGTCACAGTGGGTACATACACAGTCCTGTGTTAGGCTGAGGGGTTTGGTCACAGTGGGTACATCCACAGTCCTGTGTTAGGCTGAGGGGTTTGGTCAAGGTGGGTACATACACAGTCCTGTGTTAGGCTGAGGGGTTTGGTCACGGTGGGTACATACACAGTCCTGTGTTAGGCTGAGGGGTTTGGTCACGGTGGGTACATACACAGTCCTGTGTTAGGCTGAGGGGTTTGGTCAAGGTGGGTACATACACAGTCCTGTGTTAGGCTGAGGGGTTTGGTCACAGTGGGAACATACACAGTCCTGTGTTAGGCTGAGGGGTTTGGTCAAGGTGGGTAAATACACAGTCCTGTGTTATGCTGAGGGGTTTGGTCAAGGTGGGTACATACACAGTCCTGTGTTAGGCTTAGGGGTTTGGTCACAGTGGGTACATACACAGTCCTGTGTTAGGCTGAGGGGTTTTGTCATGGTGGGTACATACACAGTCCTGTGTTAGGCTGAGGGGTTTGGTCACAGTGGGTACATACACAGTCCTGTGTTAGGCTGAGGGGTTTGGTCACAGTGGGTACATACACAGTCATGTGTTAGGCTGAGGGGTTTGGTCAAGGTGGGTACATACACAGTCCTGTGTTAGGCTGAGGGGTTTGGTCACAGTGGGTACATACACAGTCCTGAGTTAGGCTGAGGGGTTTGGTCACAGTGGGTACATGCACAGTCCTGTGTTAGGCTGAGGGGTTTGGTCACAGTGGGTACATACACAGTCCTGTGTTAGGCTGAGGGGTTTGGTCACGGTGGGTACATACACAGTCCTGTGTTAGGCTGAGGGGTTTGGTCAAGGTGGGTACATACACAGTCCTGTGTTAGGCTGAGGGGTTTGGTCACAGTGGGAACATACACAGTCCTGTGTTAGGCTGAGGGGTTTGGTCAAGGTGGGTAAATACACAGTCCTGTGTTATGCTGAGGGGTTTGGTCACAGTGGGTACATACACAGTCCTGTGTTAGGCTGAGGGGTTTGGTCACAGTGGGTACATACACAGTCCTGTGTTAGGCTGAGGGGTTTGGTCAAGGTGGATACATACACAGTCCTGTGTTAGGCTGAGGGGTTTGGTCACAGTGGGTACATACACAGTCCTGTGTTAGGCTGAGGGGTCTGGTCACAGTGGGTACATACACAGTCCTGTGTTAGGCTGAGGGGTTTGGTCACGGTGGGTACATACACAGTCCTGTGTTAGGCTGAGGAGTAACACCTGTCTGTACCACAGTCCTGTGTTAGGCTGAGGGGTTTGGTCACAGTGGGTAAAAACACAGTCCTGTGTTAGGCTGAGGGGTTTGGTCACAGTGGGTACATACACAGTCCTGTGTTAGGCTGAGGGGTTTGGTCACAGTGGGTACATACACAGTCCTGTGTTAGGCTGAGGGGTTTGGTCACAGTGGGTACATACACAGTCCTGTGTTATGCTGAGGGGTTTGGTCACAGTGGGTACATACACAGTCCTGTGTTAGGCTGAGGGGTTTGGTCACAGTGGGTACATACACAGTCCTGTGTTAGGCTGAGGGGTTTGGTCAAGGTGGATACATACACAGTCCTGTGTTAGGCTGAGGGGTTTGGTCACAGTGGGTACATACACAGTCCTGTGTTAGGCTGAGGGGTTTGGTCACAGTGGGTACATACACAGTCCTGTGTTAGGCTGAGGGGTTTGGTCACAGTGGGTACATCCACAGTCCTGTGTTAGGCTGAGGGGTTTGGTCAAGGTGGGTACATACACAGTCCTGTGTTAGGCTGAGGGGTTTGGTCACGGTGGGTACATACACAGTCCTGTGTTAGGCTGAGGGGTTTGGTCACGGTGGGTACATACACAGTCCTGTGTTAGGCTGAGGGGTTTGGTCACAGTGGGTACATACACAGTCCTGTGTTAGGCTGAGGGGTTTGGTCAAGGTGGATACATACACAGTCCTGTGTTAGGCTGAGGGGTTTGGTCACAGTGGGTACATACACAGTCCTGTGTTAGGCTGAGGGGTCTGGTCACAGTGGGTACATACACAGTCCTGTGTTAGGCTGAGGGGTTTGGTCACGGTGGGTACATACACAGTCCTGTGTTAGGCTGAGGAGTAACACCTGTCTGTACCACAGTCCTGTGTTAGGCTGAGGGGTTTGGTCACAGTGGGTAAAAACACAGTCCTGTGTTAGGCTGAGGGGTTTGGTCACAGTGGGTACATACACAGTCCTGTGTTAGGCTGAGGGGTTTGGTCACAGTGGGTACATACACAGTCCTGTGTTAGGCTGAGGGGTTTGGTCACAGTGGGTACATACACAGTCCTGTGTTATGCTGAGGGGTTTGGTCACAGTGGGTACATACACAGTCCTGTGTTAGGCTGAGGGGTTTGGTCACAGTGGGTACATACACAGTCCTGTGTTAGGCTGAGGGGTTTGGTCACAGTGGGTACATACACAGTCCTGTGTTAGGCTGATGGGTTTGGTCACAGTGGGTACATACACAGTCCTGTGTTAGGCTGAGGGGTTTGGTCACAGTGGGTACATACACAGTCCTGTGTTATGCTGAGGGGTTTGGTCAAGGTGGGTACATACACAGTCCTGTGTTAGGCTGAGGGGTTTGGTCAAGGTGGGTACATACACAGTCCTGTGTTAGGCTGAGGGGTTTGGTCACAGTGGGTACATACACAGTCCTGTGTTAGGCTGAGGGGTTTGGTCACAGTGGGTACATCCACAGTCCTGTGTTAGGCTGAGGGGTTTGGTCAAGGTGGGTACATACACAGTCCTGTGTTAGGCTGAGGGGTTTGGTCACGGTGGGTACATACACAGTCCTGTGTTAGGCTGAGGGGTTTGGTCACAGTGGGTACATACACAGTCCTGTGTTAGGCTGAGGGGTTTGGTCACAGTGGGTACATACACAGTCCTGTGTTATGCTGAGGGGTTTGGTCACAGTGGGTACATACACAGTCCTGTGTTAGGCTGAGGGGTTTGGTCACAGTGGGTACATACACAGTCCTGTGTTAGGCTGAGGGGTTTGGTCAAGGTGGATACATACACAGTCCTGTGTTAGGCTGAGGGGTTTGGTCACAGTGGGTACATACACAGTCCTGTGTTAGGCTGAGGGGTTTGGTCACAGTGGGTACATACACAGTCCTGTGTTAGGCTGAGGGGTTTGGTCACAGTGGGTACATCCACAGTCCTGTGTTAGGCTGAGGGGTTTGGTCAAGGTGGGTACATACACAGTCCTGTGTTAGGCTGAGGGGTTTGGTCACGGTGGGTACATACACAGTCCTGTGTTAGGCTGAGGGGTTTGGTCACGGTGGGTACATACACAGTCCTGTGTTAGGCTGAGGGGTTTGGTCACAGTGGGTACATACACAGTCCTGTGTTAGGCTGAGGGGTTTGGTCAAGGTGGATACATACACAGTCCTGTGTTAGGCTGAGGGGTTTGGTCACAGTGGGTACATACACAGTCCTGTGTTAGGCTGAGGGGTCTGGTCACAGTGGGTACATACACAGTCCTGTGTTAGGCTGAGGGGTTTGGTCACGGTGGGTACATACACAGTCCTGTGTTAGGCTGAGGAGTAACACCTGTCTGTACCACAGTCCTGTGTTAGGCTGAGGGGTTTGGTCACAGTGGGTAAAAACACAGTCCTGTGTTAGGCTGAGGGGTTTGGTCACAGTGGGTACATACACAGTCCTGTGTTAGGCTGAGGGGTTTGGTCACAGTGGGTACATACACAGTCCTGTGTTAGGCTGAGGGGTTTGGTCACAGTGGGTACATACACAGTCCTGTGTTATGCTGAGGGGTTTGGTCACAGTGGGTACATACACAGTCCTGTGTTAGGCTGAGGGGTTTGGTCACAGTGGGTACATACACAGTCCTGTGTTAGGCTGAGGGGTTTGGTCACAGTGGGTACATACACAGTCCTGTGTTAGGCTGATGGGTTTGGTCACAGTGGGTACATACACAGTCCTGTGTTAGGCTGAGGGGTTTGGTCACAGTGGGTACATACACAGTCCTGTGTTATGCTGAGGGGTTTGGTCAAGGTGGGTACATACACAGTCCTGTGTTAGGCTGAGGGGTTTGGTCAAGGTGGGTACATACACAGTCCTGTGTTAGGCTGAGGGGTTTGGTCACAGTGGGTACATACACAGTCCTGTGTTAGGCTGAGGGGTTTGGTCACAGTGGGTACATCCACAGTCCTGTGTTAGGCTGAGGGGTTTGGTCAAGGTGGGTACATACACAGTCCTGTGTTAGGCTGAGGGGTTTGGTCACGGTGGGTACATACACAGTCCTGTGTTAGGCTGAGGGGTTTGGTCACGGTGGGTACATACACAGTCCTGTGTTAGGCTGAGGGGTTTGGTCAAGGTGGGTACATACACAGTCCTGTGTTAGGCTGAGGGGTTTGGTCACAGTGGGAACATACACAGTCCTGTGTTAGGCTGAGGGGTTTGGTCAAGGTGGGTAAATACACAGTCCTGTGTTATGCTGAGGGGTTTGGTCAAGGTGGGTACATACACAGTCCTGTGTTAGGCTTAGGGGTTTGGTCACAGTGGGTACATACACAGTCCTGTGTTAGGCTGAGGGGTTTTGTCATGGTGGGTACATACACAGTCCTGTGTTAGGCTGAGGGGTTTGGTCACGGTGGGTACATACACAGTCCTGTGTTAGGCTGAAGGGTTTGGTCATGGTGGGTACATACACAGTCCTGTGTTAGGCTGAGGGGTTTGGTCAAGGTGGGTACATATACGGTCCTGTGTTAGGCTGAGGGGGTCTGGTGACAGTGGGTACATACACAGTCCTGTGTTAGGCTGAGGGGTTTGGTCAAGGTGGGTACATACACAGTCCTGTGTTAGGCTGAGTGGTTTGAACACAGTGGGTACATACACAGTCCTGTGTTAGGCTGAGGGGTCTGGTCACAGTGGGTACATACACAGTCCTGTGTTAGGCTGAGGGGTTTGGTCACGGTGGGTACATACACAGTCCTGTGTTAGGCTGAGGAGTAACACCTGTCTGTACCACAGTCCTGTGTTAGGCTGAGGGGTTGGTCACAGTGGGTAAAAACACAGTCCTGTGTTAGGCTGAGGGGTTTGGTCACAGTGGGTACATACACAGTCCTGTGTTAGGCTGAGGGGTTTGGTCAGAGTGGGTACATACACAGTCCTGTGTTAGGCTGAGGGGTTTGGTCAAGGTGGGTACATACACAGTCCTGTGTTAGGCTGAGGGGTTTGGTCACAGTGGGTATATACACAGTCATGTGTTAGGCTGAGGGGTTTGGTCAAGGTGGGTACATACACAGTCCTGTGTTAGGCTGAGGGGTTTGGTCACGGTGGGTACATACACAGTCCTGTGTTAGGCTGAGGGGTTTGGTCACAGTGGGTACATACACAGTCCTGTGTTAGGCTGAGGGGTTGGTCACAGTGGGTACATACACAGTCCTGTGTTAGGCTGAGGGGTTTGGTCACAGTGGGTACATACACAGTCCTGTGTTAGGCTGATGGGTTTGGTCACAGTGGGTACATACACAGTCCTGTGTTAGGCTGAGGGGTTTGGTCACAGTGGGTACATACACAGTCCTGTGTTATGCTGAGGGGTTTGGTCAAGGTGGGTACATACACAGTCCTGTGTTAGGCTGAGGGGTTTGGTCAAGGTGGGTACATACACAGTCCTGTGTTAGGCTGAGGGGTTTGGTCACAGTGGGTACATCCACAGTCCTGTGTTAGGCTGAGGGGTTTGGTCACAGTGGGTACATCCACAGTCCTGTGTTAGGCTGAGGGGTTTGGTCAAGGTGGGTACATACACAGTCCTGTGTTAGGCTGAGGGGTTTGGTCACGGTGGGTACATACACAGTCCTGTGTTAGGCTGAGGGGTTTGGTCACAGTGGGTACATACACAGTCCTGTGTTAGGCTGAGGGGTTTGGTCACAGTGGGTACATACACAGTCCTGTGTTATGCTGAGGGGTTTGGTCACAGTGGGTACATACACAGTCCTGTGTTAGGCTGAGGGGTTTGGTCACAGTGGGTACATACACAGTCCTGTGTTAGGCTGAGGGGTTTGGTCAAGGTGGATACATACACAGTCCTGTGTTAGGCTGAGGGGTTTGGTCACAGTGGGTACATACACAGTCCTGTGTTAGGCTGAGGGGTTTGGTCACAGTGGGTACATACACAGTCCTGTGTTAGGCTGAGGGGTTTGGTCACAGTGGGTACATCCACAGTCCTGTGTTAGGCTGAGGGTTTGGTCAAGGTGGGTACATACACAGTCCTGTGTTAGGCTGAGGGGTTTGGTCACGGTGGGTACATACACAGTCCTGTGTTAGGCTGAGGGGTTTGGTCACGGTGGGGTACATACACAGTCCTGTGTTAGGCTGAGGGGTTTGGTCACAGTGGGTACATACACAGTCCTGTGTTAGGCTGAGGGGTTTGGTCAAGGTGGTACATACACAGTCCTGTGTTAGGCTGAGGGGTTTGGTCACAGTGGGTACATACACAGTCCTGTGTTAGGCTGAGGGGTCTGGTCACAGTGGGTACATACACAGTCCTGTGTTAGGCTGAGGGGTTTGGTCACGGTGGGTACATACACAGTCCTGTGTTAGGCTGAGGAGTAACACCTGTCTGTACCACAGTCCTGTGTTAGGCTGAGGGGTTTGGTCACAGTGGTAAAAACACAGTCCTGTGTTAGGCTGAGGGGTTTTGGTCACAGTGGGTACATACACAGTCCTGTGTTAGGCTGAGGGGTTTGGTCACAGTGGGTACATACACAGTCCTGTGTTAGGCTGAGGGGTTTGGTCACAGTGGGGTACATACACAGTCCTGTGTTATGCTGAGGGGGTTTGGGTCACAGTGGGGTACATACACAGTCCTGTGTTAGGCTGAGGGTTTGGTCACAGTGGGTACATACACAGTCCTGTGTTAGGCTGAGGGGTTTGGTCACAGTGGGTACATACACAGTCCTGTGTTAGGCTGATGGGTTTGGTCACAGTGGGTACATACACAGTCCTGTGTTAGGCTGAGGGGTTTGGTCACAGTGGGTACATACACAGTCCTGTGTTATGCTGAGGGTTTGGTCAAGGTGGGTACATACACAGTCCTGTGTTAGGCTGAGGGGTTTGGTCAAGGTGGGTACATACACAGTCCTGTGTTAGGCTGAGGGGTTTGGTCACAGTGGGTACATTACCACCAGGTCCTGTGTTAGGCTGAGGGGTTTTGGTCACAGTGGGTACATCCACAGTCCTGTGTTAGGCTGAGGGGTTTGGTCAAGGTGGGTACATACCAGTCCTGTGTTAGTGCTGAGGGGTTTGGTCACGGTGGGTACATACACAGTCCTGTGTTAGGCTGAGGGGTTTGGTCACGGTGGGTACATACACAGTCCTGTGTTTAGGCTGAGGGGTTTGGTATCAAGGTGGGTACATACACAGTCCTGTGTTAGGCTGAAGGGGTTTGGTCCACAGTGGGAACATACACAGTCCTGTGTTAGGCTGAGGGGTTTGGTCAAGGTGGGTAAATACACAGTCTGTGTTATGCTGAGGGGTTGGTCAAGGTGGGTACATACACAGTCTGTGTAGGCTTAGGGGTTTGGTCACAGTGGGTACATACACAGTCCTGTGTTAGGCTGAGGGGTTTGTCATGGTGGGTACATACACAGTCCTGTGTTAGGCTGAGGGGTTTGGTCACGGTGGGTACATACACAGTCCTGTGTTAGGCTGAGGGGTTTGGTCACGGTGGGTACATACACAGTCCTGTGTTAGGCTGAGGGGTTTGGTCAAGGTGGGTACATACACAGTCCTGTGTTAGGCTGAGGGGTTTGGTCACAGTGGGTACATACACAGTCCTGTGTTAGGCTGAGGGGTTTGGTCAAGGTGGGTACATACACAGTCCTGTGTTAGGCTGAGGGGTTTGGTCACAGTGGGTACATACACAGTCCTGTGTTAGGCTGAGGGGTTTGGTCACAGTGGGTACATACACAGTCCTGTGTTAGGCTGAGGGGTTTGGTCACGGTGGGTACATACACAGTCCTGTGTTAGGCTGAGGGGTGGTCACCTGTGGGTACCACAGTCCTGTGTTAGGCTGAGGGGTTTGGTCACAGTGGGTACATACACAGTCCTGTGTTAGGCTGAGGGGTTTGGTCACAGTGGGTACATACACAGTCCTGTGTTAGGCTGAGGGGTTTGGTCACAGTGGGTACATACACAGTCCTGTGTTAGGCTGAGGGGTTTGGTCAAGGTGGGTACATACACAGTCCTGTGTTAGGCTGAGGGGTTTGGTCACAGTGGGTACATACACAGTCCTGTGTTAGGCTGAGGGGTTTGGTCAAGGTGGGTACATACACAGTCCTGTGTTAGGCTGAGGGGTTTGGTCACGGTGGGTACATACACAGTCCTGTGTTAGGCTGAGGGGTTTGGTCAAGGTGGGTACATACACAGTCCTGTGTTAGGCTGAGGGGTTTGGTCACAGTGGGTACATACACAGTCCTGTGTTAGGCTGAGGGGTTTGGTCACAGTGGGTACATACACAGTCCTGTGTTAGGCTGAGGGGTTTGGTCAAGGTGGGTACATACACAGTCCTGTGTTAGGCTGAGGGGTTTGGTCACAGTGGGTACATACACAGTCCTGTGTTAGGCTGAGGGGTTTGGTCACAGTGGGTACATACACAGTCCTGTGTTAGGCTGAGGGGTTTGGTCACAGTGGGTACATACACAGTCCTGTGTTAGGCTGAGGGGTTTGGTCAGGTGGGTACATACACAGTCCTGTGTTAGGCTGAGGGGTTTGGTCACGGTGGGTACATACACAGTCCTGTGTTAGGCTGAGGGGTTTGGTCACGGTGGGTACATACACAGTCCTGTGTTAGGCTGAGGGGTTTGGTCAAGGTGGGTACATACACAGTCCTGTGTTAGGCTGAGGGGTTTGGTCACAGTGGGTACATACACAGTCCTGTGTTAGGCTGAGGGGTTTGGTCAAGGTGGGTACATACACAGTCCTGTGTTAGGCTGAGGGGTTTGGTCACAGTGGGTACATACACAGTCCTGTGTTAGGCTGAGGGGTTTGGTCACAGTGGGTACATACACAGTCCTGTGTTAGGCTGAGGGGTTTGGTCAAGGTGGGTACATACACAGTCCTGTGTTAGGCTGAGGGGTTTGGTCACAGTGGGTACATACACAGTCCTGTGTTAGGCTGAGGGGTTTGGTCACAGTGGGTACATACACAGTCCTGTGTTAGGCTGAGGGGTTTGGTCACGGTGGGTACATACACAGTCCTGTGTTAGGCTGAGGGGTGGTCACAGTGGGTACATACACAGTCCTGTGTTAGGCTGAGGGGTTTGGTCACAGTGGGTACATACACAGTCCTGTGTTAGGCTGAGGGGTTTGGTCACAGTGGGTACATACACAGTCCTGTGTTAGGCTGAGGGGTTTGGTCACAGTGGGTACATACACAGTCCTGTGTTAGGCTGAGGGGTTTGGTCAAGGTGGGTACATACACAGTCCTGTGTTAGGCTGAGGGGTTTGGTCACAGTGGGTACATACACAGTCCTGTGTTAGGCTGAGGGGTTTGGTCAAGGTGGGTACATACACAGTCCTGTGTTAGGCTGAGGGGTTTGGTCACGGTGGGTACATACACAGTCCTGTGTTAGGCTGAGGGGTTTGGTCAAGGTGGGTACATACACAGTCCTGTGTTAGGCTGAGGGGTTTGGTCACAGTGGGTACATACACAGTCCTGTGTTAGGCTGAGGGGTTTGGTCACAGTGGGTACATACACAGTCCTGTGTTAGGCTGAGGGGTTTGGTCAAGTGGGTACATACACAGTCCTGTGTTAGGCTGAGGGGTTTGGTCACAGTGGGTACATACACAGTCCTGTGTTAGGCTGAGGGGTTTGGTCACAGTGGGTACATACACAGTCCTGTGTTAGGCTGAGGGGTTTGGTCACAGTGGGTACATACACAGTCCTGTGTTAGGCTGAGGGGTTTGGTCAAGGTGGGTACATACACAGTCCTGTGTTAGGCTGAGGGGTTTGGTCACGGTGGGTACATACACAGTCCTGTGTTAGGCTGAGGGGTTTGGTCACAGTGGGTACATACACAGTCCTGTGTTAGGCTGAGGGGTTTGGTCAAGTGGGTACATACACAGTCCTGTGTTAGGCTGAGGGGTTTGGTCAAGTGGGTACATACACAGTCCTGTGTTAGGCTGAGGGGTTTGGTCAGGTGGGTACATACACAGTCCTGTGTTAGGCTGAGGGGTTTGGTCACAGTGGGTACATACACAGTCCTGTGTTAGGCTGAGGGGTTTGGTCACAGTGGGTACATACACAGTCCTGTGTTAGGCTGAGGGGTTTGGTCAAGTGGGTACATACACAGTCCTGTGTTAGGCTGAGGGGTTTGGTCACAGTGGGTACATACACAGTCCTGTGTTAGGCTGAGGGGTTTGGTCACAGTGGGTACATACACAGTCCTGTGTTAGGCTGAGGGGTTTGGTCACGGTGGGTACATACACAGTCCTGTGTTAGGCTGAGGGGTTTGGTCAGGTGGGTACATACACAGTCCTGTGTTAGGCTGAGGGGTTTGGTCACAGTGGGTACATACACAGTCCTGTGTTAGGCTGAGGGGTTTGGTCACAGTGGGTACATACACAGTCCTGTGTTAGGCTGAGGGGTTTGGTCACAGTGGGTACATACACAGTCCTGTGTTAGGCTGAGGGGTTTGGTCACAGTGGGTACATACACAGTCCTGTGTTAGGCTGAGGGGTTTGGTCACAGTGGGTACATACACAGTCCTGTGTTAGGCTGAGGGGTTTGGTCACAGTGGGTACATACACAGTCCTGTGTTAGGCTGAGGGGTTTGGTCAAGGTGGGTACATACACAGTCCTGTGTTAGGCTGAGGGGTTTGGTCACAGTGGGTACATACACAGTCCTGTGTTAGGCTGAGGGGTTTGGTCACAGTGGGTACATACACAGTCCTGTGTTAGGCTGAGGGGTTTGGTCAAGGTGGGTACATACACAGTCCTGTGTTAGGCTGAGGGGTTTGGTCAAGGTGGGTACATACACAGTCCTGTGTTAGGCTGAGGGGTTTGGTCACAGTGGGTACATACACAGTCCTGTGTTAGGCTGAGGGGTTTGGTCACAGTGGGTACATACACAGTCCTGTGTTAGGCTGAGGGGTTTGGTCAAGGTGGGTACATACACAGTCCTGTGTTAGGCTGAGGGGTTTGGTCACAGTGGGTACATACACAGTCCTGTGTTAGGCTGAGGGGTTTGGTCACGGTGGGTACATACACAGTCCTGTGTTAGGCTGAGGGGTTTGGTCAAGGTGGGTACATACACAGTCCTGTGTTAGGCTGAGGGGTTTGGTCACAGTGGGTACATACACAGTCCTGTGTTAGGCTGAGGGGTTTGGTCAGTGGGTACATACACAGTCCTGTGTTAGGCTGAGGGGTTTGGTCAAGGTGGGTACATACACAGTCCTGTGTTAGGCTGAGGGGTTTGGTCACAGTGGGTACATACACAGTCCTGTGTTAGGCTGAGGGGTTTGGTCACAGTGGGTACATACACAGTCCTGTGTTAGGCTGAGGGGTTTGGTCACGGTGGGTACATACACAGTCCTGTGTTAGGCTGAGGGGTTTGGTCACGGTGGGTACATACACAGTCCTGTGTTAGGCTGAGGCGTTTGGGTGGCTGAAGGGTGGGTACAGTACACAGTCCTGTGTTAGGCTGAGGGGTTTGGTCACAGTGGGGACATACACAGTCCTGTGTTAGGCTGAGGGGTTTGGTCAAGGTGGGTACATACACAG
Source organism: Oncorhynchus kisutch (assembly GCF_002021735.2). Lineage (NCBI taxonomy): Eukaryota > Metazoa > Chordata > Actinopteri > Salmoniformes > Salmonidae > Oncorhynchus > Oncorhynchus kisutch. The sequence continues at coordinate 57,616,820 of NC_034175.2, read as the reverse complement.
TCCTGTGTTAGGCTGAGGGGTTTGGTCACAGTGGGTACATAAACAGTCCTGTGTTAGGCTGAGGGGTTTGGTCACGGTGGGTACATACACAGTCCTGTGTTAGGCTGAGGGGTTTGGTCAAGTGGTACATACACAGTCCTGTGTTAGGCTGAGGGGTTTGGTTCACAGTGGGTACATACACAGTCTGTGTTAGGCTGAGGGGTTTGGGTAAGGTGGGTACATACACAGTCCTGTGTTAGGCTGAGGGTTTGGTCACAGTGGGTGTTACATACACAGTCCTGTGTTTAGGCTGAGGGGTTTGGTCACAGTGGGTACATACACAGTCCTGTGTTAGGCTGAGGGGTTTGGTCACAGTGGGTACATACACAGTCCTGTGTTAGGCTGAGGGGTTTGGTCAAGGTGGGTACATACACAGTCCTGTGTTAGGCTGAGGGGTTTGGTCACAGTGGGTACATACACAGTCCTGTGTTAGGCTGAGGGGTTTGGTCACAGTGGGTACATACACAGTCCTGTGTTAGGCTGAGGGGTTTGGTCACGGTGGGTACATACACAGTCCTGTGTTAGGCTGAGGGGTTTGGTCACAGGTGGGTACATACACAGTCCTGTGTTAGGCTGAGGGGTTTGGTCACAGTGGGTACATACACAGTCCTGTGTTAGGCTGAGGGGTTTGGTCAAGGTGGGTACATACACAGTCCTGTGTTAGGCTGAGGGGTTTGGTCACAGTGGGTACATACACAGTCCTGTGTTAGGCTGAGGGGTTTGGTCACAGGTGGGTACATACACAGTCCTGTGTTAGGCTGAGGGGTTTGGTCACAGTGGGTACATACACAGTCCTGTGTTAGGCTGAGGGGTTTGGTCACAGTGGGTACATACACAGTCCTGTGTTAGGCTGAGGGGTTTGGTCACAGTGGGTACATACACAGTCCTGTGTTAGGCTGAGGGGTTTGGTCACAGGTGGGTACATACACAGTCCTGTGTTAGGCTGAGGGGTTTGGTCACAGTGGGTACATACACAGTCCTGTGTTAGGCTGAGGGGTTTGGTCACAGTGGGGTACATACACAGTCCTGTGTTAGGCTGAGGGGTTTGGTCACAGGTGGGTACATACACAGTCCTGTGTTAGGCTGAGGGGTTTGGTCACAGGTGGTACATACACAGTCCTGTGTTAGGCTGAGGGTTTGGTCACAGGTGGGTACATACACAGTCCTGTGTTAGGCTGAGGGGTTTTGGTCAAGGTGGGTACATACACAGTCCTGTGTTAGGCTGAGGGGTTTGGTCACGGTGGGTACATACACAGTCCTGTGTTAGGCTGAGGGGTTTGGTCACAGTGGGTACATACACAGTCCTGTGTTAGGCTGAGGGGTTTGGTCAAAGTGGTACATACACAGTCCTGTTGTTAGGCTGAGGGGTTTGGTCAAGGTGGGTACATACACAGTCCTGTGTTAGGCTGAGGGGTTTGGTCACAGGTGGGTACATACACAGTCCTGTGTTAGGCTGGAGGGGTTTGGTCACAGTGGGTACATACACAGTCCTGTGTTAGGCTGAGGGGTTTGGTCAAGGTGGGTACATACACAGTCCTGTGTTAGGCTGAGGGGTTTGGTCACAGTGGGTACATACACAGTCCTGTGTTAGGCTGAGGGGTTTGGTCACAGTGGGTACATACACAGTCCTGTGTTAGGCTGAGGGGTTTGGTCACAGTGGGTACATACACAGTCCTGTGTTAGGCTGAGGGGTTTGGTCACAGTGGGTACATACACAGTCCTGTGTTAGGCTGAGGGGTTTGGTCAAGGTGGGTACATACACAGTCCTGTGTTAGGCTGAGGGGTTTGGTCACAGTGGGTACATACACAGTCCTGTGTTAGGCTGAGGGGTTTGGTCACAGTGGGTACATACACAGGTCCTGTGTTAGGCTGAGGGTTGGTCAAGGTGGGTACATAAACAGTCCCTGTGTTAGGCTGAGGGTTTGGTCACGGTGGGTACATAAACAGGTCTGTGTTAGGCTGAGGGGTTTGGTCACAGTGGGTACATAAACAGTCCTGTGTTAGGCTGAGGGGTTTGGTCACGGTGGGTACATACACAGTCCTGTGTTGGCTGAGGGTTTGGTCACAGTGGGTACATACACAGTCCTGGTTAGGCTGAGGGTTTGGTCAAGGTGGGGTACATACACAGTCCTGTGTTAGGCTGAGGGGTTTGGTCAAGGTGGGTACATAAACAGTCCTGTGTAGGCTGAGGGGTTTGGTCAAGGTGGTTTACACTAAAAAGTCCTGTGTTAGGCTGAGGGGGTTGGTCACAGTGGGTACATACCACAGTCCTGTGTTAGGCTGAGGGTTTGGTCACAGTGGTACATACACAGTCCTGGTTAGGCTGAGGGTTGCGTCAAGGTGGGTACATAAACAGTCCTGGTTAGGCTGGAGGGGTCTGTTCACAGTGGTACATACACAGTCCTGTGTTAGGCTGAGGGGTTTGGTCACGGTGGGACATACACAGTCCTGTGTTATGCTGAGGGGTTTGGTCACAGTGGGTACATACACAGTCCTGTGTTAGGCTGAGGGGTTTGGTCACAGTGGGTACATACACAGTCCTGTGTTAGGCTGAGGGGTTTGGTCAAGGTGGATACATACACAGTCCGTGTTAGGCTGAGGGGTTTGGTCACAGTGGGTACATACACAGTCCTGTGTTAGGCTGAGGGGTTTGGTCACAGTGGGTACATACACAGTCCTGTGTTATGCTGAGGGTTTGGTCAAGGTGGGTACATACACAGTCCTGTGTTAGGCTGAGGGTTTGATCAGGTGGGTACATAAACAGTCTTGTGTTAGGCTGAGGGGTTGGTCAAGGTGGGTACATACACAGTCCTGTGTTAGGCTGAGGGGTTTGGTCACAGTGGGTACATACACAGTCCTGTTTTAGGGCTGAGGGGTTTGGTCACAGTGGGGTACATACACAGTCCTGTGTTAGGCTGAGGGGTTTGGTCACAGTGGGTACATACACAGTCCTGTGGTATGCTGAGGGGTTATGGCCACAGTGGGTACATCCAAAGTCCTGTAGGAGGGTTTGTCCACAGTGGGTACATACACAGTCTGTGTTAGGCTGAGGGGTGGTGCTACTTGGTCAAGGTGGATACATAACACAGTCCTGTGTTAGGATGAGGGGTTTGGTCACAGTGGGTACATACACAGTCCTGTGTTAGGCTGAGGGGTTTGGTCACAGTGGGTACATACACAGTCCTGTGTTATGCTGAGGGGTTTGGTCAAGGTGGGTACATACACAGTCCTGTGTTAGGCTGAGGGGTTTGGGTCAAGGTGGGTACGTACACAGTCCTGTGTTAGGCTGAGGGGTTTGGTCACAGTGGGTACATACACAGTCCTGTGTTAGGCTGAGGGGTTTGGTCACAGTGGGTACATCCACAGTCCTGTGTTAGGCTGAGGGGTTTGGTCAAGGTGGGTACATACACAGTCCTGTGTTAGGCTGAGGGGTTTGGTCACGGTGGGTACATACACAGTCCTGTGTTAGGCTGAGGGGTTTGGTCACGGTGGGTACATACACAGTCCTGTGTTAGGCTGAGGGGTTGGTCAAGGTGGGTACATACACAGTCCTGTGTTAGGCTGAGGGTTTGGTCACAGTGGGAACATACACAGTCCTGTGTTAGGCTAAGGGGTTTGGTCAAGGTGGGTAAATACACAGTCCTGTGTTATGCTGAGGGGTTTGGTCACAGTGGGTACATACACAGTCATGTGTTAGGCTGAGGGGTTTGGTCAAGGTGGATACATACACAGTCCTGTGTTAGGCTGAGGGGTTTGGTCACGGTGGGTACATACACAGTCCTGTGTTAGGCTTAGGGGTTTGGTCACAGTGGGTACATACACAGTCCTGTGTTAGGCTGAGGGGTTTTGTCATGTGGGTACATACACAGTCCTGTGTTAGGCTGAGGGGTTTGGTCACGGTGGGTACATACACAGTCCTGTGTTAGGCTGAGGGGTTTGGTCACGGTGGGTACATACACAGTCCTGTGTTAGGCTGAGGGGTTTGGTCAAGGTGGGTACATATACGGTCCTGTGTTAGGCTGAGGGGTCTGGTGACAGTGGGGTACATACACAGTCCTGTGTTAGGCTGAGGGGTTTGGTCACGGTGGGTACATACACAGTCCTGTGTTAGGCTGAGGGGTTTGGACACAGTGGGTACATACACAGTCCTGTGTTAGGCTGAGGGGTCTGGTCACAGTGGGTACATACACAGTCCTGTGTTAGGCTGAGGGGTTTGGTCACGGTGGGGTACATACACAGTCCTGTGTTAGGCTGAGGAGTAACACCTGTCTGTACCACAGTCCTGTGTTAGGCTGAGGGGTTTGGTCACAGTGGGTAAAAACACAGTCCTGTGTTAGGCTGAGGGGTTTGGTCAAGGTGGGTACATATACGGTCCTGTGTTAGGCTGAGGGGTTTGGGTCAAGGTGGGTACATACACAGTCTTGTGTTTAGGCTGAGGGGTTGGTCACAGTGGGTACATACACAGTCCTGTGTTAGGCTGAGGGGTTTGGTCAAGGTGGGTACATACACAGTCCTGTGTTAGGCTGAGGGGTTTGGTCACAGTGGGTATATACACAGTCATGTGTTAGGCTGAGGGGTTTGGTCACAGTGGGTATATACACAGTCATGTGTTAGGCTGAGGGGGTTTTGGTCACAGTGGGTACATACACAGTCCTGTGTTAGGCTGAGGGGTTTGGTCACAGTGGGTACATACACAGTCCTGTGTTAGGCTGAGGGGTTTGGTCAAGGTGGGTACATACACAGTCCTGTGTTAGGCTGAGGGGTTTGGTCACAGTGGGTACATACACAGTCCTGTGTTTAGGCTGAGGGGTTTGGTCACAGTGGGTACATACACAGTCCTGTGTTAGGCTGAGGGGTTTGGTCACAGTGGGTACATACACAGTCCTGTGTTAGGCTGAGGGGTTTGGTCCCAGTGGGTACATACACAGTCCTGTGTTAGGCTGAGGGGTTTGGTCACGGTGGGTACATACACAGTCCTGTGTTAGGCTGAGGGGTTTGGTCAAGGTGGGTACATAAACAGTCCTGTGTTAGGCTGAGGGGTTTGGTCACGGTGGGTACATACACAGTCCTGTGTTAGGCTGAGGGGTTTGGTCACGGTGGGTACATACACAGTCTTGTGTTAGGCTGAGGGGTTTGGTCACAGTGGGTACATACACAGTCCTGTGTTAGGCTGAGGGGTTTGGTCACTGTGGGTACATACACAGTCCTGTGTTAGGCTGAGGGGTTTGGTCAAGGTGGGTACATACACAGTCCTGTGTTAGGCTGAGGGGTTTGGTCAAGGTGGGTACATCCACAGTCCTGTGTTAGGCTGAGGGGTTTGGTCAAGGTGGGTACATCCACAGTCCTGTGTTAGGCTGAGGGGTTTGGTCAAGGTGGGTACATCCACAGTCCTGTGTTATGCTGAGGGGTTTGGTCAAGGTGGGTACATACACAGTCCTGTGTTAGGCTGAGGGGTTTGGTCAAGGTGGGTACATACACAGTCCTGTGTTAGGCTGAGGGGTTTGGTCACAGTGGGTACATACACAGTCCTGTGTTAGGCTGAGGGGTTTGGTCAAGGTGGATACATACACAGTCCTGTGTTAGGCTGAGGGGTTTGGTCACAGTGGGTACATACACAGTCCTGTGTTAGGCTGAGGGGTTTGGTCAAGGTGGGTACATATACGGTCCTGTGTTAGGCTGAGGGGTTTGGTCAAGGTGGGTACATACACAGTCTTGTGTTAGGCTGAGGGGTTTGGTCACAGTGGGTACATACACAGTCCTGTTTAGGCTGAGGGGTTTGGTCACAGTGGGTACATACACAGTCCTGTGTTAGGCTGAGGGGTTTGGTCAAGGTGGGTAAATACACAGTCCTGTGTTAGGCTGAGGGGTTTGGTCACTGTGGGTACATACACAGTCCTGTGTTAGGCTGAGGGGTTTGGTCACGGTGGGTACATACACAGTCCTGTGTTAGGCTGAGGGGTTTGGTCAAGGTGGGTACATAAACAGTCCTGTGTTAGGCTGAGGGGTTTGGTCACGGTGGGTACATACACAGTCCTGTGTTAGGCTGAGGGGTTTGGTCACGGTGGGTACATACACAGTCCTGTGTTAGGCTGAGGGGTTTGGTCACGGTGGGTACATACACAGTCCTGTGTTAGGCTGAGGGGTTTGGTCACGGTGGGTACATACACAGTCCTGTGTTAGGCTGAGGGGTTTGGTCACGGTGGGTACATACACAGTCCTGTGTTAGGCTGAGGGGTTTGGTCAAGGTGGATACATATACAGTCCTGTGTTAGGCTGAGGGGTTTGGTCACAGTGGGTACATACACAGTCCTGTGTTAGGCTGAGGGTTTGGTCACAGTGGGTACATACACAGTCTTGTGTTAGGCTGAGGGGTTTGGTCACAGTGGGTACATACACAGTCCTGTGTTAGGCTGAGGGGTTTGGTCACTGTGGGTACATACACAGTCCTGTGTTAGGCTGAGGGGTTTGGTCAAGGTGGGTACATACACAGTCCTGTGTTAGGCTGAGGGGTTTGGTCAAGGTGGGTACATCCACAGTCCTGTGTTAGGCTGAGGGGTTTGGTCAAGGTGGGTACAATCCACAGTCCTGTGTTAGGCTGAGGGGTTTGGTCAAGGTGGGTACATCCACAGTCCTGTGTTATGCTGAGGGGTTTGGTCAAGGTGGGTACATACACAGTCCTGTGTTAGGCTGAGGGGTTTGGTCAAGGTGGGTACATACACAGTCCTGTGTTAGGCTGAGGGGTTTGGTCACAGTGGGTACATACACAGTCCTGTGTTAGGCTGAAGGGTTTGGTCACAGTGGGTACATACACAGTCATGTGTTAGGCTGAGGGGTTTGGTCAAGGTGGGTACATACACAGTCCTGTGTTAGGCTGAGGGGTTTGGTCACAGTGGGTACATACCCAGTCCTGTGTTAGGCTGAGGGGTTTGGTCACAGTGGGTACATACACAGTCCTGTGTTAGGCTGAGGGGTTTGGTCACAGTGGGTACATACACAGTCCTGTGTTAGGCTGAGGGGTTTGGTCAAGGTGGGTACATAAACAGTCCTGTGTTAGGCTGAGGGGTTTGGTCACGGTGGGTACATACACAGTCCTGTGTTAGGCTGAGGGGTTTGGTCACGGTGGGTACATACACAGTCCTGTGTTAGGCTGAGGGGTTTGGTCACGGTGGGTACATACACAGTCCTGTGTTAGGCTGAAGGGTTTGGTCACGGTGGGTACATACACAGTCCTGTGTTAGGCTGAGGGGTTTGGTCACAGTGGGTACATACACAGTCCTGTGTTAGGCTGAGGGTTTTGGTCACGGTGGGTACATACACAGTCCTGTGTTAGGCTGAGGGGTTTGGTCACAGTGGGTACATACACAGTCCTGTGTTAGGCTGAGGGGTTTGGTCAAGGTGGGTACATACACAGTCCTGTGTTAGGCTGAGGGGTTTGGTCACGGTGGGGTACATACACAGTCCTGTGTTAGGCTGAGGGGTGAGGGGTTTGGTCAAGGTGGGTACATACACAGTCCTGTGTTAGGCTGAGGGGTTTGGTCACAGTGGGTACATACACAGTTCTGTGTTAGGCTGAGGGGTTTGGTCACAGTGGGTACATACACAGTCCTGTGTTAGGCTGAGGGGTTTGGTCAAGGTGGGTACATACACAGTCCTGTGTTAGGCTGAGGGGTTTGGTCACGGTGGGTACATACACAGTCCTGTGTTAGGATAAGGCGTTTGGTCAAGGTGGGTACATACACAGTCCTGTGTTATGCTGAGGGGTTTGGTCAAGGTGGGTACATACACAGTCCTGTGTTAGGCTGAGGGGTTTGGTCAAGGTGGGTACATACACAGTCCTGTGTTAGGCTGAGGGGTTTGGTCACAGTGGGTACATACACAGTCCTGTGTTAGGCTGAGGGGTTTGGTCAAGGTGGATACATACACAGTCCTGTGTTAGGCTGAGGGGTTTGGTCACAGTGGGTACATACACAGTCCTGTGTTAGGCTGAGGGGTTTGGTCAAGGTGGGTACATATACGGTCCTGTGTTAGGCTGAGGGGTTTGGTCAAGGTGGGTACATACACAGTCTTGTGTTAGGCTGAGGGGTTTGGTCACAGTGGGTACATACACAGTCCTGTGTTAGGCTGAGGGGTTTGGTCACAGTGGGTACATACACAGTCCTGTGTTAGGCTGAGGGGTTTGGTCAAGGTGGGTAAATACACAGTCCTGTGTTAGGCTGAGGGGTTTGGTCACTGTGGGTACATACACAGTCCTGTGTTAGGCTGAGGGGTTTGGTCACGGTGGGTACATACACAGTCCTGTGTTAGGCTGAGGGGTTTGGTCAAGGTGGGTACATAAACAGTCCTGTGTTAGGCTGAGGGGTTTGGTCACGGTGGGTACATACACAGTCCTGTGTTAGGCTGAGGGGTTTGGTCACGGTGGGTACATACACAGTCCTGTGTTAGGCTGAGGGGTTTGGTCACGGTGGGTACATACACAGTCCTGTGTTAGGCTGAGGGGTTTGGTCACGGTGGGTACATACACAGTCCTGTGTTAGGCTGAGGGGTTTGGTCACGGTGGGTACATACACAGTCCTGTGTTAGGCTGAGGGGTTTGGTCAAGGTGGATACATATACAGTCCTGTGTTAGGCTGAGGGGTTTGGTCACAGTGGGTACATACACAGTCCTGTGTTAGGCTGAGGGGTTTGGTCACAGTGGGTACATACACAGTCTTGTGTTAGGCTGAGGGGTTTGGTCACAGTGGGTACATACACAGTCCTGTGTTAGGCTGAGGGTTTGGTCACTGTGGGTACATACACAGTCCTGTGTTAGGCTGAGGGGTTTGGTCAAGGTGGGTACATACACAGTCCTGTGTTAGGCTGAGGGGTTTGGTCAAGGTGGGTACATCCACAGTCCTGTGTTAGGCTGAGGGGTTTGGTCAAGGTGGGTACATCCACAGTCCTGTGTTAGGCTGAGGGGTTTGGTCAAGGTGGGTACATCCACAGTCCTGTGTTATGCTGAGGGGTTTGGTCAAGGTGGGTACATACACAGTCCTGTGTTAGGCTGAGGGGTTTGGTCAAGGTGGGTACATACACAGTCCTGTGTTAGGCTGAGGGGTTTGGTCACAGTGGGTACATACACAGTCCTGTGTTAGGCTGAAGGGTTTGGTCACAGTGGGTACATACACAGTCATGTGTTAGGCTGAGGGGTTTGGTCAAGGTGGGTACATACACAGTCCTGTGTTAGGCTGAGGGGTTTGGTCACAGTGGGTACATACCCAGTCCTGTGTTAGGCTGAGGGGTTTGGTCACAGTGGGTACATACACAGTCCTGTGTTAGGCTGAGGGGTTTGGTCACAGTGGGTACATACACAGTCCTGTGTTAGGCTGAGGGGTTTGGTCAAGGTGGGTACATAAACAGTCCTGTGTTAGGCTGAGGGGTTTGGTCACGGTGGGTACATACACAGTCCTGTGTTAGGCTGAGGGGTTTGGTCACGGTGGGTACATACACAGTCCTGTGTTAGGCTGAGGGGTTTGGTCACGGTGGGTACATACACAGTCCTGTGTTAGGCTGAAGGGTTTGGTCACGGTGGGTACATACACAGTCCTGTGTTAGGCTGAGGGGTTTGGTCACAGTGGGTACATACACAGTCCTGTGTTAGGCTGAGGGTTTTGGTCACGGTGGGTACATACACAGTCCTGTGTTAGGCTGAGGGGTTTGGTCACAGTGGGTACATACACAGTCCTGTGTTAGGCTGAGGGGTTTGGTCAAGGTGGGTACATACACAGTCCTGTGTTAGGCTGAGGGGTTTGGTCACGGTGGGTACATACACAGTCCTGTGTTAGGCTGAGGGGTGAGGGGTTTGGTCAAGGTGGGTACATACACAGTCCTGTGTTAGGCTGAGGGGTTTGGTCACAGTGGGTACATACACAGTTCTGTGTTAGGCTGAGGGGTTTGGTCACAGTGGGTACATACACAGTCCTGTGTTAGGCTGAGGGGTTTGGTCAAGGTGGGTACATACACAGTCCTGTGTTAGGCTGAGGGGTTTGGTCACGGTGGGTACATACACAGTCCTGTGTTAGGATAAGGCGTTTGGTCAAGGTGGGTACATACACAGTCCTGTGTTAGGCTGAGGGGTTTGGTCACAGTGGGTACATACACAGTCCTGTGTTAGGCTGAGGGGTTTGGTCAAGGTAGGTACATAAACAGTCCTGTGTTAGGCTGAGGGGTTTGGTCAAGGTGGGTACATAAACAGTCCTGTGTTAGGCTGAGGGGTTTGGTCAAGGTAGGTACATAAACAGTCCTGTGTTAGGCTGAGGGGTTTGGTCACGGTTGGTACATACACAGTCCTGTGTTAGGCTGAGGGGTTTGGTCAAGGTGGGTACATACACAGTCCTGTGTTAGGCTGAGGGGTTTGGTCACAGTGGGTACATACACAGTCCTGTGTTAGGCTGAGGTGTTTGGTCAAGGTTGGTACATACACAGTCCTGTGTTAGGCTGAGGGGTTTGGTCACAGTGGGTACATACACAGTCCTGTGTTAGGCTGAGGGGTTTGGTCAAGGTGGGTACATAAACAGTCCTGTGTTAGGCTGAGGGGTTTGGTCAAGGTTGGTACATAAACAGTCCTGAGTTAGGCTGAGGGGCTTGGTCACGGTGAGTCCATACACAGTCCTGTGTTAGGCTGAGGGGTTTGGTCAAGGTGGGTACATCAACAATCCTGTGTTAGGCTGAGGGGTTTGGTCAAGGTGGGTACATACACAGTCCTGTGTTAGGCTGAGGGGTTTGGTCACGGTGGGTACATACACAGTCCTGTGTTAGGCTGAAGGGTTTGGTCACGGTGGGTACATACACAGTCCTATGTTAGGCTGAGGGGTTTGGTCAAGGTGGGTACATAAACAGTCCCGTGTTAGGCTGAGGGGTTTGGTCACAGTGGGTACATACACAGTCCTTTGTTAGTCTGAGGGGTTTGGTCACAGTGGGTACATACACAGTCCTGTGTTAGGCTGAGGGGTTTGGTCAAGGTGGGTACATACACAGTCCTGTGTTAGGCTGAGGGGTTTGGTCAAGGTGGGTACATAAACAGTCCTGTGTTAGGCTGAGGGGCTTGGTCACGGTGGGTCCATACACAGTCCTATGTTAGGCTGAGGGGTTTGGTCAAGGTGGGTACATAAGCAGTCCTGTGTTAGGCTGAGGGGTTTGGTCACGGCGGGTACATAAACAGTCCTGTGTTAGGCTGAGGGGTTTGGTCACGGTGGGTACATACACAGTTCCTTATCCTGTGACCTAGGCAGGAACAGAAAGGGAACCACTTCCATGGGAGATACACACACAGTGGTTTTCTATTTTTACCCTCCTAAATAGTGAACATGTATAATTGCAGAGCTCAAGCCGGTGCTGTAAAGCAGCGCACCACAGTAAGCTCTGCTGAAACAGAATGCACAGTTTATTACTACAGGACAGAATTCATAGTAATGTTTGATTTGCACAAGTCAACTCTCTCTCTGAGCCTGGGAAGAGGTGGTGAAGATGAAGTGGTGTTTGATCATGTCGTCCCTGTATTTGTACACAGACAGCATGCAGTAGGGGTCCATGATGCATGTGTTTAGGGCTCGATTCAATCAGATCCGCTTTAGCCAACATTGTCAAAGCGGTTGTTTTGGGGGTGTCAGGGGAACTGCATTAGAACTGTCAAATCCACAAGTGGCTCCCAATATTATACCTAAAGCGAACATAGAAAATTGTCTGCACGGAGTTGCAGTAACATAAATCCCAAGCTCACAAGAGCAGTTGCTCACCAAAATGATGGCTCCAACCCAGTTCCACTTCCGACCATGCCAAAACATCCGCTATGCAGGTGCCTGCTATCGCTAGTTAACGTTTGATCTGCTTGAATCTAGGCCCTACTCTCTCTGTTTCCATGTAGTTTATGAACACCATCCCTCCATCCAGGAGTGTAGGGTCAGGCCTGGACGATGATGATGTATGGATGGATAATGATGAATGACCAATGGGACTGGGACAAACACAACCCAATGTTTACAGTTTACACATGCTGACACAGGGCCTGTCATAGCCTGCTGCTCATTTAGAATTCCCATCCTACTCTCCTCTTGCCCTTTCCCTGTCCCCATATCTCTCATTCTCTCTCTTGCCTTCGCCTCTTTCTCTCTCTTCCTCCTTTTCTGTCGCATTGTATTTGTCTCTCTCATTCTCTCTCTCCCTGACAATTCTGTCTGTATTGTTCTCTGGTGTGTGTGGATGAGATCACCAGCTAGCTGTTGTCAGACAGAGAGATCGTACAGACTAGTTGTCTGTTGGAAGCTGTGAACATGTACTGTTTATTGTCTGCGACAGTAATGGGATCAACCAGAGTTTCAATAGTCTGAAGTAGGTTCCTAATGTCTTCATCTCCTCTTCTCCATAGTCTCAAATTCTCTTCTCCTCTTCTTCATATGCTCTGAACTGAAAACCCAGGATAGGTGGAGGCAATGGTGGAAACTCGTACACAATCATTTGTATCAGTCAACATTAAAACAAAGGAGAAGAGAAGAGGAAACAATAGCACATTGTTTGGGAAGTGTCTAGGGACATTGAGCAAATCTCCCACTGACATTATGTAAGATTTACACAACAGTTCAAACTTTTGACTTATGCACTTTGTTTCCCCAGTTATGATTGGGTCCACACCACAGTGACAAGTAAACAAAGAGAATTGATGTATCTATGATAATAGACAACAGCTGCAGTACTGCGTCATTGTGACCTTCACTGACATGCCATTTATAGTCTCCCATTTCTAAAATGCAAATACACATCTCAGAGAGAGAGAGAGAGAGAGAGAGAGAGAGAGAGAGAGAGATGCAGACTGTCAGCTAGGGTGCCAACACGTATGTGTCTGGGCCAAGAAATCTGTTGCTGCTTCTCTCGGCTCTGAGGCCTTGTGTGTGTGTGTGTGTGTGTGTGTGTGTGTGTGTGTGTGTGTGTGTGTGTGTGTGTGTGTCTGTCTGTCTGTCTGTCTGTCTGTCTGTCTGTCTGTCTGTCTGTATGTCCGCGTGTGTGTGTGTGTGTCTGTCTATCTGTCTGTCTATCTGTATGTCTGCTTAAGTGTCTGTCTGTCTGTCTGTCTGTCTGTCTGTCTGTCTGTCTGTCTGTCTGTCTGTCTGTCTGTCTGTCTGTCTGTCTGTCTGTCTGTCTGTCTGTCTGTCTGTCTGTCTGTCTGTCTGTCTGTCTGTCTGTCTGTCTGTGTGTGTGTACGCTCCTGTGTCTGTGTGCCTGCCTATGTCAGGGTGTGTGTAAATGAGGGCTCCATCTATAAATACCTGTAGTGTTAGCAGCGGAGGGAGTGCAGACAGCAACAGCAGCATTAGCCTGTTATAATGACGTTTGTTGACAGCAGTAATTAGCCAAGGGCCTTTGTGTGTCTATCTACAGCGACAAGGCGTTTCACATTCCACCTGTTTCACAGCCTCACCAATGTCATGTCTCTTTACTGAGGCCTAGCTGCAAGGAATTATCCTTGCCGGGGAGCAATTGCATTATTATGATGTTGCCGTGTTTGTACCAGGAAATATTGAGGGATGCAGGTCACTCAGTAGGTCTGCATCTCTTACATCCCACAACGTTATCATATGATTGACCTATGGATTTTGTTGTGCCCACCTGAATGAGCCCCCTGGTTGCTGCAGCTGTTCTGTCACCTCTCTCTACCTCCCTATCTAGTTCTCAACAGATTAACATCCAGATATCAATCACACCAAACTCACCAAAATGGCTGCCATCCCCCCGGTGACCTCTCTAACATGGCTGCCGTTGGAGCCCTCTGCCAGACAGACGCTGCACCGCACCCAGCCCTGGAGCAGACATCCTAAGGGCTGATGTTGTAACCTCTCTGGCTGGCCTACATCTGAACAGAACATCTAGTCCTCCTGTGTGTCTGACAGCACAGCTGCAGGAGGAGAGGGATCCGCTGAGATCTGAGACGTGAGGACTGACAGGTAGAGGAGAGATTTTAGTTGTGTCAAAAGATGAGGGGATTTAGCATACAGTAGTCTCTCTCTGTGTGTGTGTGTGTGTGTGTGTGTGTGTGTGTGTGTGTGTGTGTGTGTGTGTGTGTGTGTGTGTGTGTGTGTGTGTGTGTGTGTGTGTGTGTGTGTGTGTGTGTGTGTGTGTGTGTGTGTGTGTGTGTGTGTGTGTGTGTGTGTGTGTGTGTGTGTGCCAACAGACATTGAACCTGGATGATCTGTGCGTCAAAACACTGAGTTAGCCCACTGAGTTAAAGCCCATACTACATGTATGTCACCTTAACTGATAAAGTAATCTCAGTTTTTTACACATTCTGAGCTAATCTTTGAAATGCTGTCTCAATGCAATGAGGACACCATGAATGAACCTGTCATGATGTCATAGTTGGGGTATGACATTCTGTCCTTTAGAATGCCCTCCCTCATACGGTACACTAGAGCTATTGAAGGGCATCTTGACATTGTAACTTGCAAACAAAAGAATGCTGAATAACAGTTGCTAAGCAACCTGTGTCAGGTCATTCTGTTGAGGGAGAACAGAATAAAGTGGAACAGTTGGCCTGTCTGGTGTTGTTGTTGTGATCAGAGCAGAGACCAGTCTGTATCTCAGCATCACTGGTAAAGGATGACTCCTCATCTCCTAACACTAGCCATGTCATCTTCTCAACCAGGATGGTGTCAGATAAACAAACCTCGACCTTGAGCCTGTCATGCACACACACAACTAGAATGAGATATTATTTCTATGCAAGCACACTAACATGCACACACCCAAAATACTCTAGAATCTAGAATAGATCATGGGGTAGTTTTCCTAAGCTATACACTGCCATATGGTTTGTGTTATGTTATTAACAGTGGCGAGATGTTAGTGGGACAGAGAGAGAATTTGGATCTGACGGAGTGCGCTGCTCAGAGACACATGGAGGACATTACGGCTGAAGCCCTACTGCACTTCTCTGTGATAGAGCTATCTGAGAGGAGAGGAACCAGATATATGGATCAAAGACCTGCCTGTGTGTCTGTCTGGGTGCCTGTCAGAGACTATTCACAGCAGATAAGGAAGAAAAAAAACCAATCTGATTACACATTTACACCAAACTTTCAGAAACCTGAGGATTCAATGCACCCAATGAGTCTTGAATGCCAAGAATGATGAAATTCTAGAACTCAATGCTTTATTTAGAATGTTAAGAGAGATACTATTCTAGAATCTACTGAATGATGAATCTGACTAACCACAACAGGGCTTGCCAAACATACATTCATGTGTTCATTCTCACCTCAGCGTATATCCTGATATATTTAGGCAAAGCATTGGATATATATACTGCTCAAAATAATAAAGGGAACACTAAAATAACACACCCTAGATCTGAATGAATGAAACATTCTCATTAAATACATTTTCTTTACATAGTTGAATGTGCAGACAACAAAATCACACAAAACTTATCAATGGAAATCAAATTTATCAACCCATGGAGGTCTGGATTTGGAGTCACACTCAAAATTAAAGTGGAAAACCACACTACAGGCTGATCCAACTTTGATGTAATGTCCTTAAAACAAGTCAAAATGAGGTTTGTGTGGCCTCCACGTCCCTGTATGACCTCCCTACAACGCCTGGGCATGCTCCTGATGAGGTGGCGGATGGTCTCCTGAGGGATCTCCTCCCAGACCTGGACTAAAGCATCCGCCAACTCCTGGACAGTCTGTGGTGTAACGTGGGGTTGGTGGATGGAGCGAGACATGATGTCCCAGATGTGCTCAATTGGATTCAGGTCTGGGGCCAGTCCATAGCATCAATGCCTTCCTCTTGCAGGAACTGCTGACACACTCCAGCCACATGAGGTCTAGCATTGTCTTGCATTAGGAGGAACCCAGGGCCAACCGCACCAGCATATGGTCTCACAAGGGGTCTGAGGATCTCATCTCGGTACCTAATGGCAGTCAGGCTACCTCTGGCGAGCACATGGAGGGCTGTGTGGCCCCCCAAAGAAATGCCACCCCACACCATGACTGACCCACCACCAAACCGGTCATGCTGGAGGATGTTGCAGGCAGCAGAACGTTCTCCACGGCGTCTCCAGACTCTGTCACGTCTGTCACATGTGCTCAGTGTGAACCTGCTTTCATCTGTGAAGAGCACAGGGCGCCAGTGGCGAATTTGCCAATCTTGGTGTTCTCTGGCAAATGCCAAACGTCCTGCACGGTGTTGGGCTGTAAGCACAACCCCCACCTGTGGACGTCGGGCCCTCATACCACCCTCATGGAGTCTGTTTCTGACCATTTGAGCAGACACATGCACATTTGGGGCCTGCTGGAGGTCATTTTGCAGGGCTCGGGCAGTGCTCCTCCTGCTCCTCATTGCACAAAGGCGGAGGTAGCGGTCCTGCTGCTGGGTTGTTGCCCTCCTACGGCCTCCTCCACGTCTCCTGATGTACTGGCCTGTCTCCTGGTAGCACCTCCATGCTCTGGACACTACGCTGACAGATACAGAAAACCTTCTTGCCACAGCTCGCATTGATGTGCCATCCTGGATGAGCTGCACTACCTGAGCCACTTGTGTGGGTTGTAGACTCCGTCGCATGCTACCACTAGAGTGAAAGCACCGCCAGCATTCAAAAGTGACCAAAACATCAGCCAGGAAGCATAGGAACTGAGAAGTGGCCTGTGGTCACCACCTGCAGAACCACTCCTTTATTGGGGGTGTCTTGCTAATTGCCTATAATTTCCACCTGTTGTCTATTCCATTTGCACAACAGCATGTGAAATTTGTCATTCAGTGTTGCTTCCTAAGTGGACAGTTTGATTTCACAGAAGTGTGATTGACTTGGAGTTGCATTGTGTTGTTTAAGTGTTCCCTTTATTTTTTTGAGCAGTGTATATTTTATCAGCAAATTCCCATAGCCTTGCATATTTACAGTGCACAAACTGTTAAAATGAGTTGGGTGGTGGGAGTTATAGGCAAGTCATTTCCCCTCTCCAGCATGGCAGTAGTACAGCCGAGTTGCAGAAGCTCGGCAAAACAAATCTTTTAGTCAGCAGAATCTGTTATGTTTTACACGTGTTATTGAACTATACTCTGGTGGAGGGAGGTAGAGCGAGAGACCAGGAGGTGGAAGGGAGAGGCTGGCTCAGGAGGGCCATGTGGGTTCTTCCCAGTTTGAAATAGACCCATCCACAGGAGGGACAGGAGAGCAGAGCAGGCCTTAGCCAAGCACACAACAGCCCTGACCTGTACAGGGGTTCAGAGGGAAGACACACTGACTGCTAATAGGGAAACGCTTTACCGCAACTTCAGATGGGAACTGCGTTCTTCCAGAATGAGTTGGTTTAGTATGTATTTTAATGATAGATGAAGCATGCTGGGACGAAGGCATGTATGACATGATCGACAAACATGGTCGTTTAGCCATCGACTTAGATACTGGTATGTGGAAAAACCTTTTACTGCAGGCTACTGGTGAAACAGCTTTCAATTAATGTTACCAAATGACACCGTTTGGCGCAAGAGTTTCAAAAACATCTCTTACCCAATGTTCCCCCTCTCATCAGCACCTGCTATTGCTGCAGCACTGTTACTAGTTTACTGTTTACTACGATGGCGTTTCAGAGCAGAGGGAATAATCACAGAAACACATTCAAACAGAACCACAATAATGAGTCATTGATTACCATTCCATAAAATGCTTTATTCTGCAAAATGGGCTAAATTACACACACACACACACACCACAGCGGCCATAATGTCTTTACCACATTGAGGAATTCTAAGGTAATTTCTAAGGAATATTATTATCATCTTGTATCTTATGGTATATTGTATTTACAACAGACTGTACAGTAAACATGTTTTGTAAACCTTCAAGTTGGGATCTTTAGTTTTAATCCGTAGTGTACTGTAGTCCAGGTCAACAGCTAGGTGTATAGTTTTAATCTGTAGTGTACTGTAGTCCAGGTCAACAGCTAGGTGTATAGTTTTAATCCGTAGTGTACTGTAGTCCAGGTCAACAGCTAGGTGTATAGTTTTAATCTGTAGTGTACTGTAGTCCAGGTCAACAGCTAGGTGTATAGTTTTAATCTGTAGTGTACTGTAGTCCAGGTCAACAGCTAGGTGTATAGTTTTAATCTGTAGTGTACTGTAGTCCAGGTCAACAGCTAGGTGTATAGTTTTAATCTGTAGTGTACTGTAGTCCAGGTCAGCAGCTAGGTCTAGAGTTGGGATCTTTAGTTTTAATCTGTAGTGTACTGTAGTCCAGGTCAGCAGCTAGAGGGCCAACTCAGGTGTATAGTTTTAATCTGTAGTGTACTGTAGTCCAAGTCAGCAGCTAGGTCTATAGTTGGGATCTTTAGTTTTAATCTGTAGTGTACTGTAGTCCAGGTCAACAGCTAGGTGTATAGTTTTAATCTGTAGTGTACTGTAGTCCAGGTCAGCAGCTAGGTGTATAGTTTTAATCTGTAGTGTACTGTAGTCCAGGTCAGCAGCTAGGTCTATAGTTTTAATCTGTAGTATACTGTGGTCCAGGTCAGCAGCTAGGTCTATAGTTGGGATCTTTAGTTTTAATCTGTAGTGTACTGTAGTCCAGGTCAACAGCTAGGTCTATAGTTTTAATCTGTAGTGTACTGTAGTCCAGGTCAGCAGCTAGGTCTATAGTTTTTATCGGTAGTGTACTGTAGTCCAGGAGGTCAGTGGGGTGATGGGGGCTGTAGTTATCCGCCCTGTTGGCCTTTATCCAGCAGGTCCTTGGCCTCGTTGATCTTCGCGGCCATATAAGGAGATCCCCCTAGAGGGAGAACACACATACGCTTCATCAATACCCATCTGTTTCATCCTCCCTTTTCCTCCCCCTGTATCTTCCCTCCCTTACTCTGTCCATTCCTCCATCTGTCCTCGCTACCACCCCATTTAAAATGTTCTCCCCATCCCCACCTGTTCCATATCTCTCAGCCCTCTATCCATTCCAGGTGAGAACATACCACAGTATACACATGGCGTGCAAGACATTCAATCCCGCCCAACCAATGCCCTCTCAATACCCCTTCAGTGCCTTCTACTGACTACACAGACTGGATGTGTCAGAGGTCAGGTAGAGGTCAGGTGTAGATGGACTACAGCAGGCTCAGTCATTAGCCGTCTGAGTCACATCCAATCTACAGCTTCTTCGCCTGCCAGCACTGTGCATTAACACCCTGAGGAACAGTAATCACTATAGAGTACAGGGGATAGGTGTATGCTGAGCTAGCACAAACAGAGGTTGAGTCACATCCTAATAGTGTACAGTGACATCCTCTCCTCATCTCCTAGCCTTCAACACATTGTTCTGAAAACTCATGATAGAGATGTGTATGTGTGTCCTGGGTCAGAGTGGTCAATGAGTACAGCATCCTAGGAGAAGTAGAGTCTGCTGTGTGACACCAAGACAGCCTGTGTGTGTACACAACACAAACCTCAGTAGCCAATAGCCATGTGCGTATACTGCCCTCTCTAGGCGGTGTGTGGTGTGTGTATTTCAGCAGTACTGTCTGTGTGTGTGTTTTTATAGTAATAAATGAGAGAAAGCGTTAAGGAGTGTTTTGCAGTGGCAGAGAGCAGGGCCTGACCAAGGCCTCAACTAGTCTGCTAATCAGTCACTGACAAACACAGAGCCGGCCTGGCGAGTGGCCTACAGCACATTAACAGAGAAAGAGATACCAAAAACAGGGCTAGAGGGCCAACTCAGGTAATTACTTTCAGAAATAGCACCAAATAGCAAAACACATCTTTTCCAATGACACTCATTGGCTCACAGACAGGAATTAATGAGGTAATTAACCAATCATTCCATCCCATTACTCTGACCAGGAATCAGTCAACACTTTCCTGCCCATGACCCTAGAACAATGTATGGTATGTAAGGGAAGTGGGCAAGTCAGATCCGTAACTTTGGGATAAGGATTGGCTCTAAGGGCTGGGTCGGTCGGGCTGGGGTGCGAAGCGGGGCTGGGCTCGAGCAGCGGCTGGGGGAGCAGTTGCTGTTGTTCTTTATTTTCTACCTTTTTGTTTTATTTTCTCTCTACCAGAATAATATCCACAATATGAGCAGGACATCAAAGATGCTGTAAAGGGAAAGGCCATTTATCATCCTTGATGAGACGACCGATGCCTTTGGAAGACTCCAGCCAGTATGAGCAACCTGTTGTAGCAGACCTGGTTTTCTTGGATAAAGTAAACATTACCACTGTGTCCCAAGATGTTACTTCCTGTCTCAACAACGGAGTTGACTTTTTAGCAATGTGTGGGCTTTTGTAAGTGATTCAGCTATCTATATGAAGGCTTTCACCAGCATCTTGAATG
The DNA here is from genome assembly GCF_002021735.2 of Oncorhynchus kisutch. NCBI lineage: Eukaryota > Metazoa > Chordata > Actinopteri > Salmoniformes > Salmonidae > Oncorhynchus > Oncorhynchus kisutch. Next base: position 57,596,444 of record NC_034175.2, on the reverse strand, counting down.
GCCTCTTCCCCCTGCTCTGGACACTTCACCTGCTCGGGACACTTCACCTGCTTGGGACACTTCACCTGCTCGGGACACTTCACCTGCTCGGGACACTTCACCTGCTCGGGACACTTCACCTGCTCTGTCCATCTCCTGGTGCTGGATGTTTTCCAGAGATGTTTGAGGTCGTGAACAGGCTGTGTGCTCTGGTGAGGGTGTTCTGTCAGGCACACCAGCGTCTGGAGCTGAGATCATTCATGCTGGAAAATGGCCATTCTCCTGTGATGCCTGTGTAGACCAGGTGGGGCTCCTGGATACCTGCTGTGGAGTACCTTGCAGAGTACATGGATGTGGACTTCACTAGGACCTTACCAGACAGGACAGGATGCCAGTCTTAGCTCACATTGCAGTGATACATCTGTGTTTCCCCTCTACCTCAGTGGATGGAGACTTTTCTCACATTATCAGATACTACTCAGTCAGTGTAGGAGCCTGTTGATTGCAAAGTATAACAGCATTGAGTACTAAAAAGCATGTCAGTCACACACCCCCCCCCCCCCCCCCCACCACTCTTTCTGTGTTTTGGTTTGAATCAATTTGATAAGTTAATGAGTAGTTATATTGGGAATGGAACAAAGAGACATAATTGTTCATATATTTGTTTATGTATTTATAGATGGCTTCATCCATGTATTTATATTCCTTTGCACTTTGACACTTTATCATTTTTACATTAAGGAAACATTTATGATTAAAAGGTTGAGTCTGGAGAGGTTATTATTGACTGAGCTTTAGTAAGATAATGAACCTACAGTTGTCATCTAATACAGAGAATTAAGCATTTATTTCCATAAAACCATGTTCTCAATGTTATTAAATAATGTTACTACAATAGAGGCCAAAAAAAGCTTTCTGCAGGAAATAGAAAAACAATCCCTGCAGATTCTGTTTTGGTTTGGTCATGACCACAGTAAGATTCTGTTTTGGTTTGGTCATGACCACAGTAAGATTCTGTTTGGGTTTGGTCATGACCACAGTAAGATTCTGTTTGGGTTTGGTCATGACCACAGTAAGATTCTGTTTGGGTTTGGTCATGACCACAGTAAGATTCTGTTTGGGTGTGGTCATGACCACAGTAAGATTCTGTTTGGGTGTGGTCATGACCACAGTAAGATTCTGTTTGGGTGTGGTCATGACCACAGTAAGATTCTGTTTGGGTGTGGTCATGACCACAGTAAGATTCTGTTTGGGTGTGGTCATGACCACAGTAAGATTCTGTTTGGGTGTGGTCATGACCACAGTAAGATTCTGTTTGCGTTTGGTCATGACCACAGTAAGATTCTGTTTGGGTTTGGTCATGACCACAGTAAGATTCTGTTTGGGTGTGGTCATGACCACAGTAAGATTCTGTTTGGGTGTGGTCATGACCACAGTAAGATTCTGTTTGGGTTTGGTCATGACCACAGTAAGATTCTGTTTGGGTGTGGTCATGACCACAGTAAGATTCTGTTTGGGTGTGGTCATGACCACAGTAAGATTCTGTTTGGGTGTGGTCATGACCACAGTAAGATTCTGTTTGGGTTTGGTCATGACCACAGTAAGATTCTGTTTGGGTGTGGTCATGACCACAGTAAGATTCTGTTTGGGTTTGGTCATGACCACAGTAAGATTCTGTTTGGGTTTGGTCATGACCACAGTAAGATTCTGTTTGGGTGTGGTCATGACCACAGTAAGATTCTGTTTGGGTTTGGTCATGACCACAGTAAGATTCTGTTTGGGTTTGGTCATGACCACAGTAAGATTCTGTTTGGGTTTGGTCATGACCACAGTAAGATTCTGTTTGGGTGTGGTCATGACCACAGTAAGATTCTGTTTGGGTCATAGTAATCTCTTTTTATGCACTCAGGATATGCTTTGGTAGTATCCAAGTTGCTAATGGCCTGGTACTCAGGGCTCTATTGTCCTTCTAACCACTCTGACATCAACGCAATCAAAAATCACATCAGCCACTTATCATCAAAACAGTGTTATGCTTTTAAAACTCACCTCACTGTTATTGCTGAATTTGAAGAAATAAGTTAAACAGCAGTTTGAAACAGTGGAAAACATGGTCATTGTGGATGTTGTTTCAAAGCCAAACAACGAAATCGATTAATTCAAAACACCCATGCGCACCGTGTATATGAACTCAACCCCCACCCCCCCCCCTGAAAAAGAAACATGTAATTAAAATATTGAAAATATAGAATATTAAAACATTCAGAGCGGAGCTGTCAACAGTTTAATGAAATATGTTTAGTTGTGGAAACATGTTACTATCGATGTTCCCGAACAGATCTCACTTGGTTTCCCAAATGAAGCACTTGGTAAAGAACAGCGTGTGCAGCCTTAGGCAAGGAACAGAGCGCAAGCTTTCTGTGTGACTTTCTCAAATCATCAATAGCATATAGTCGCACCATGCAGCCCATATGTTTGGATTTCTAAGACATTCTAAGGTTTGTATCATTAACAACTAAAGTTGCCAAATAACTCTAAATCTAGTCTATAGAACCTGTTTCAAATGATCACTTTTATGTTTCATATGTGAACTCGCTCCGGAATGGGACAAATACCCTTCCTATTTTTATTCAGCTATATTCAATTATATTCTTACTATAAAATAATGACACAGGACTTAAGCATTTCTTGTCTGAACTATCCTACAGCCTACGGCAGGGTGCATAGCCAGACAACATACAGTAGGCCAACTCCTATTAATCTGAAATGCATTTTCTTCATATCGTGTCTCATTAGACCTGCCTAAAATACATCATAGATTTATTGTGATGGTGTACAGTACAGATACTCCAAAAAAACTACTTTCAAGTATTTTTACACCACAGCAGACAATTTAATTGTCAAGAACAGATATTAGCATACTAGAACAAAACTACTAGCTAGTTCATGTCTGTAGCTAGCTAAAGCATCAGAACGTTTACCTGGTCCACTAGCTGTCCTATTTTTGAGACGGAGTGACCGCAGGTGCTCCACCTCAGTTTGACGCTGTATGTAGTCGATTGAATGCTGACAGACTTTGAAGAAAAGTACTCCTCAATCCTGGAAACTCCCTGTCCCTGGCTGTTATTCTGGTCGCCAAGTGTTTACTCTTCATCTCCTCTGGTGTAAATCTGGGCATTCTTTGTTCAATAGTTCTTTCCTCAGACAGCGGTCATTCAATCACGGAGCCGTCTGCACCCTGGACCTCTCACACAGGGAAGGGGCTACACTTTTCACTGATTGATGTATTTCAATGAAAACAGAACACTTAAATTAAAACAAGTCAATTCTATTTAACTCCGCAAGCAGGATATCTTTGCTTCAGAATGCTATGCATTCTATTTGAAATTCTGCAGATTTGTCAGATTTCTTTGTGTGCGGATTCCGTGCAGGTCTAGTCATGACTGCCGGTAATATGGTCACTGCAACAGCCCTAGTTATTACCCTCTCTTCTCCATTGATGTCCCTCTAACCAAACACATGGAAACTAATAGATACTGTGTTACCAGAACCCAAGACATATCCAAGGGTGACAGCATTGATGGATGTGGCTACAGAAGGTGACCCTACAGAGCTTATAGCCCAATATTTCATACCCTTATTCTCCCTCTCCTTTCTCCCTGTCACCTCAGCCCTTATCGCCCATAGTCAGATAGGAATCCCACAGGCCATTTCTCATTTCACAGAGTACAACTACCCGCCGTGTGTGTGTACTCCTCACAGGAGGGAAAAACACATTGGGGACGAGTGTGTAAAACTAGCTACTGTGTATGCGTGTTTGTGCATGACTGTGTGCGTGCGCACGCATGTAATCCTCTCAGCAGAGGGAGACTGAGGGAGGCCATTAACCTTGAGTAGGAGAAAAGGGACGAGTGGTTCAATAGACAGGTGCTCTCCTGTTCATGCTGATAACCAGTAATAAAGAGATTAAGCACGTAAAAGCAATATCTAATCTGTAATTGATCATGTCTAGTACCTTGGGGTTAAACTGACCTTAACCTGGGTGGTTCAGGACCATGATCCTCCGGTGAGCATCTCTCACCTTTGACTTGGTGCTGGTTGGGCTTCAGGGGAAGCGACAGATAAAGGTTAGAGAGAGGGGTGGTTGGGCTTCAGGGGAAGCAACAGATAAAGGTTAGAGAGAGGGGTGGTTGGGCTTCAGGGGAAGCAACAGATAAAGGTTAGAGAGAGGGGTGGTTGGGCTTCAGGGGAAGCAACAGATAAAGGTTAGAGAGAGGGGTGGTTGGGCTTCAGGGGAAGCAACAGATAAAGGTTAGAGAGAGGGGTGGTTTGGCTTCAGGGGAAGCAACAGATAAAGGTTAGAGAGAGGGGTGGTTGGGCTTCAGGGGAAGCAACAGATAAAGGTTAGAGAGAGGGGTGGTTGGGCTTCAGGGGAAGCAACAGATAAAGGTTAGAGAGAGGGGTGGTTTGGCTTCAGGGGAAGCAACAGATAAAGGTTAGAGAGAGGGGTGGTTGGGCTTCAGGGGAAGCAACAGATAAAGGTTAGAGAGAGGGGTGGTTGGGCTTCAGGGGAAGCAACAGATAAAGGTTAGAGAGAGGGGTGGTTGGGCTTCAGGGGAAGCAACAGATAAAGGTTAGAGAGAGGGGTGGTTGGGCTTCAGGGGAAGCAACAGATAAAGGTTAGAGAGAGGGGTGGTTGGGCTTCAGGGGAAGCAACAGATAAAGGTTAGAGAGAGGGGTGGTTGGGCTTCAGGGGAAGCAACAGATAAAGGTTAGAGAGAGAGGTGGTTGGGCTTCAGGGGAAGCGACAGATAAAGGTTAGAGAGAGGGGTGGTTGGGCTTCAGGGGAAGCAACAGATAAAGGTTAGAGAGAGGGGTGGTTGGCTATACAAAACAGATTTGGAGCAGGATTGCAGCACCATCTATTGGCCACACCACAGACTGACAAGTTGCAGTAAAACCCATCCAGTTCTTCTGACCACTAAACTATTCAGTGGTGTTCTGTTCTCTCCCTAACGTGATAGACAGTGCAAAAATGAACTAAACCAGGAAGAGAGATGACTAATATAAACCCATCAAAGACCCAGAGAAAAATCACACACATCCTTAAGCATGAACACACACTGACAAATAGAAACAGTCGTGCACACACCCGCATAAACAGTCGAGCATGAGTAGCATGCACACAAGCATGATTTCAGCAGTCTTACCTAATACCAAGGACGAGGCTGGCTTCCTTTTTAGTCATCTTCTGGTCAAACCCTCCATTATAGTGATGGGATGAGACAGACTGGAGAGCGAGGAGAGATGTTAGTACTGAAAATATACAACAAACCTGTATTCATCAGTCAACTCGCCCACTGACTGTCTAGAAACATATCCTTCTGTCCTCAGTGTAAAGGTCTACAGCATGAAAGGTGGAAGTGCATTATTTGGTACAACAGATCAAAACAAGACTGTCAGAGATAGGAGTTGTTGGCTAGGGTTCAGTAAGTCCCTGCTCCCACACACTGCTTTATTTGACACACACACAGTCAGAGTCCCACAGAGAGGCATACAGAGTGTGAGGTCTGATCACTCAACTAGCTCATGTCACGCACTGCCTCAATCACACACTATATGGAATGACTGTTTCACTTCCACACCCAAAGTGAGTCATCAAAAAGTACAGCTGTGTGTCTGCCCTTTCTGACCCCTCCCTTTCCCAGCTGGCCTACAGTTGAAGTCAGAAGTGTACATACACCTTAGCCAAATACATCTAAACTCAGTTTCATAATTCCTGACATTTAATCCTAGTAAAGATATCCTGTTTTAGGTCAGTTATGATCACCACTTTATTTTAAGTATGTGAAGTGTCAGAATAATAGTAGAGAGAATTATTTATTTCAGGTTGTATTTCTTTCATCACATTCCCAGTGGGTTAGAAGTTTACATACACTCAAGTAGTATTTGGTAGCATTGCCTTTACATTGTTTAACTTGGGTAAAACATTTTGGGTAGCCTTCCACAAGCTTCCCACAATAACTTGGGTGAATTTTGGCCCATTCCTCCTGACAGAGATGGTGTAACTGTGTGTAGGCCTCCTTGCTCGCACACACTTTTTCAGTTCTGCCCACAAATTTTCTATAGGATTGGAGGTCAGGGCTTTGTGATGGCCACTCCAATACCTTGACTTTGTTGTCCAATACCCGAGCTAACAATATGAAGAAAATAAAAATGGTTGAAGTGCCCTTGAGCAAGGCATTTAACCCTAATTTGCTCCAAGGGTGCCATACCACTATAGCCGACCCTGTAAAATAAAGTATTTTACTACACCTGCACAAAAATGTCACTCTACAGACAGTCAGCCCACCCGCTACCCGAACTACAGACAGTCAGCCCACCCGCTACCCGAACTACAGACAGTCAGCCCACCCGCTACCCGAACTACAGACAGTCAGCCCACCCGCTACCCGAACTACAGACAGTCAGCCCACCCGCTACCCGAACTACAGACAGTCAGCCCACCCGCTACCCGAACTACAGACAGTCAGCCCACCCGCTACCTGAACTACAGACAGTCAGCCCACCCGCTACCCGAACTACAGACAGTCAGCCCACCCGCTACCCGAACTACAGACAGCCAGCCCACCCGCTACCCGAACTACAGACAGTCAGCCCACCCGCTACCCGAACTACAGACAGTCAGCCCACCCGCTACCCGAACTACAGACAGTCAGCCCACCCGCTACCCGAACTACAGACAGTCAGCCCACCCGCTACCCGAACTACAGACAGTCAGCCCACCCGCTACCCGAACTACAGACAGCCAGCCCACCCGCTACCCGAACTACAGACAGTCAGCCCACCCGCTACCCGAACTACAGACAGTCAGCCCACCCGCTACCCGAACTACAGACAGTCAGCCCACCCGCTACCCGAACTACAGACAGTCAGCCCACCCGCTACCCGAACTACAGACAGTCAGCCCACCCGCTACCCGAACTACAGACAGCCAGCCCACCCGCTACCCGAACTACAGACAGTCAGCCCACCCGCTACCCGAACTACAGACAGTCAGCCCACCCGCTACCCGAACTACAGACAGTCAGCCCACCCGCTACCCGAACTACAGACAGTCAGCCCACCCGCTACCCGAACTACAGACAGCCAGCCCACCCGCTACCCGAACTACAGACAGTCAGCCCACCCACTACCAGACCTACAGACAGTCAGCCCACCCGCTACCCGAACTACAGTCAGCCAGCCCACCCGCTACCAGACCTACAGACAGACAGGAATGAACACTTCATCACAAATATTGGTGCTTGGTGACTATCTGATGGGGCAAAACAAGAATCCACAGTTTTGCCAATGTGTGCATGTGTGGGGAGAATTTTCTGCAAAATCAGTTGATTTCATCACTGATCATGCATAGCTTCAGTGATGTGTTCTAATAAAAGACAGAGTATGTAAAAGTTGCTCAAAACCACTCAACATGTTTTATCACTCTTATGGTTAGGATTGTGGTACTCTCCTAGACCTGTGAACTACATAGCTAAGTTAGTTGGTTACTTACTGAGGTGGGCATCTTCTTAGCCTGTGACAGGACTTGTCCTAGACGCTTCCACAACTGGAACGCATAGCGACCTAAAACACAGTACATGTTTATTGTCCTACACACAAACACCTTTCCACAGTTCCATGTTCTTGCCCTGTCTAATATTGTTGGCAGGTGGCCTGGCATTTAGAGTTTTGGGCCAGTAACCAAAAGCCCTGAGCCATCAAGGTGAAAAATCTGTTGATGTGTCTTGAGCAAGGCCCTTAAACCTAATATGTTCAAGGGGCACAATACTATTATGGCTGACCCTGTAAAACACCACATTTCACTGCACCTATCAGGTGTATGTGACAAATACAAACATAAATATATAAACTCAATATGTAAAGTGCTCATCCCATGTTTCATGAGGTGAAATGAAAGATCACAGAAATGACAGGTGTGGCATATCAAGAAGCTGATTAAACAGCATGATTATTACACAAGTGCACCTTGTGCTGGGGACAATAAAAGGCCACTCTAAAATGTGCAGTTCTGTCACACAACACAATGCAACAGATGTCTCAAGTTGAGGGAGGGTGCAATTGGCATGCTGACTGCAGAAATGTCCACCAGAAAGGTTGCCAGAGAATTTAATGTTAATTTCTCTACCATGAGCTGCCTCCGACGTCATTTTAGAGAATTTGGCAGTACGTCCAACAGGCCTCACAATCGCAGACCACGTATAACAATGCCAGCCCAGGACCTCCACATCCGGCTTCTTCACCTGCGGAATTGTATGAGATCAGCCACCCGTATAGTTGATGAAACTGAAGAGTATTTCTGTCTGCAATAAAGCCATTTTGTGTGTGTGTGTGTTTTTTTGGGGGGGTGGGGGGCATAATAGTGATTGGCTGGGCCTGACTCCCCAGTAGGTGGGCCTATGCCCTCCCAAGCCCACCCATGGCTTGTGCCCCTGCCCAGTTGTGAAATCCATAGATTAGGGCCCAATTTCTATATTTAAATTGACTGATTTCCTTATATAAACTGTAACTCAGTAAAAATCATTGAAATTGTTGCATGCTGCATTTATATTTTTGTTAAGTATATATATTATTTGATATACACTTCAGCATGTATGTGTCATCGGTGTGTACTGCGTCAGTGCTGTTGTCCCGCTCCAAACCCACATAGAGCTAGTCAGCACCTAGACCCTGCCAAACATTGTCTGGTTTATATACTCAGAAGTTAGCAAAAAAAAACTCTGGGAGGAGCTGGTTTCCAAGAGAAAAACACCAAACCAGTCATCTATAAAGCCATGCTGCTAAGCTCAACTCTGGGAGTAATCAGGGCATAAATTATAAACTGATGATTGACATGTTCTGAGTGGGCTACTCCAGGCTGCTTGGAAGTCCTGTTTTCCTAAAACTCCAGAGCTGAAAGCCCTTACCCAGTGTAAGGACCACACCCCTCCCCCCCTTTCCATGTACAGAGTGAGGACAATCAGGCTGTGCTCTTCCTCAAGGCCACCACAACTACTAACACTCTGACCTCAGATCAAACCTGTGGCAATTGGCAGAAAACACTGCTTAACTATTAACCATGATACAATATGGCTGTGCTGACACTCTTCAACCATCCCTGATAGCAATGTCATGAAGGACCTATTCACTGTTGCTCTCTGCAATAACCTGAAAACACCACTTCGGTTGTGTTGAATTGGAAGATGACAATGTTCTGTAAGACACACTTTCTAAATAACCTGGGTGTGTGAGTGTTTGCCATTTCTTACCTGCAAATCCTGCGGCAGCAACACCAAGGCCAACCGCTATCAGAGTGCCACCCTGAAGATACAGAAGAATATCAATACTACTACAACCATGCAGTTTCATTCATTCATTGCATGGCTGAGACACAAGCCGGTTGATTACATCACAGCATGTTACTGGAGACTGCTAGATTAATCACCTTAATGAGAACCTTGGTTCCGTTGATAATTGCTGGGATTTGAAACCATAACTTGCTTACTGTAGCTAGATATCCACTAACTAGCTAGCGTAGCTGTAAAACAGTTTGGTTAAACGGTCTGGTATTAACGTTAGCTGGCTAGCTTCAGAGTTATGCAACTAGCTAGCGCAGCTATCCACCAACATTTCAAACAACAAAATAATCGATAAACATACAAGTCTTTTGTCGATTTCTGTTTCGCTACTGATGTTAGATTGAGGATTGTATTCAGCATATTGGGCCGTTTCTCCTTCCATAGTTAGCGCGCTGGCGTTCCCCACGCTGTCACTGCAATGCCCCTGTACCTGTACCTGTACCTGTACCTGTACCGTCACCTGAAGGACACAACTAGTTTACGAAGCGTCTGATGGAACAAAACCCCAGATCAATTTAAATACCATTTCGTAATCCAGAACGAACAGGTGATCTTCAGGTAACTGACAAAATAAAGATAACGCTTGAGTAAATAAGGAATAGAACACATATTGAAAGTTAATTAAGCAATTAACATTCCATCATGCTTAGGGTCATGTATACAAATTCCCAGTTGCCAATTATTTTGGCTACCATGGCTAGAAGAAGAGTTCTCAGTGACTTTGAAAGAAGGGTCTCAAAGGAAGCATAAGGGGTTTAAAGTATGTATGTGTCTCTCTGTTACCAGATCTCAACCTAATTAAACATGTATTGGAAATTCTGGAACAGCGTTTTCTGCCACCATCAACTGAACACCAAATGATTGAATTTATCGTGGAAGAATGGTATCAAATAGAGTTCCAGACACTTAGGCTACATGGCAGAATATATGTCAAGGCTATTGAAGCTGTTCTGGCAGCTCATGGTGGCCCAACACCCTATTAACATACTATGTTGGTGTTTCCTTTATTTTGGCAGTTACCTGTAGGGCCTTTCTTGCAAAACATTCTATTTAAAAATGTTATTAATCAATGAATCACATGAAAACAAACAAATTAAATGTCATAAAAAATGTACATAGTGAGATAATTCACAGCAATAGCAGATGGAAGCAATACATTTTTATTTACTCCTAGGGAATTTAAATCATGCAACACTATTTGTATTAGGATACAGCAATATTACATTTATTCAGTTGTAAAAACGATTCTGCTAAACTTTTATAGTGTTGGGCTGACTGTACACCCCTTGATTGTTTTCCACATTTTGTTGTGTTACAGACTCAATTTAAAATGGATTTAATAGAGATGCTGTGTCACTGACCTACACTCAATACCTCATAATTTCAAAGTGGAATGATGTTTTGTGAAATTTTTACAAATGTATTAAAAATGAAAAGCTGAAATGTGTTGAGTCAATAAGTACTCAACCCCTTTGTTATGGCAAGCCTAAATGAGTCCAGTAGTAAAGATTTGCTTAACAAGTCCCATAATAAGTTGCATGGACTCACTCTGTGTGCAATAATAGTGTTCAATGTGATTTTTGAATGACTACATCATCTCTGTACCCACACATACAATTATTATCTCTAAGGTCCCTCAGTGCATTTCAAACACAGATTCAATCACAAAGACCAGGTAGGTTTCTCAATGCCTCAATGCCTATTAGTAGATGGGTAAAAATAAAAAAGCAGACATTGTATATCCCTTTGAGCATGATGAAGTTATTCATTACACTTTGGATGGTGTATCAATACACCCAGTCACTACAAAGATACAGGTGTCCTTCCAAACTCAGTTGCCGGAGAGGAAGGAAATTAGGCCAATGGTGACTTTTAAAACAGTTACAGAGTTTTTAATGGCTGTGATAGAAGAAAACTGAGGATGGATTAACAACATTGTAGTTACTGCACAATACTAACCTAAATGACAGAGTGATAAGAAAAGCCTGTACAGAATTTTTAAAAAAAATACAAAACATGCATCCTGTTTTCAACAGGGCACAAATTAATACTGCAAAAAATGTGGCAAAGCACATCACTTTTTGTTCTGAATACAAAGTGTTATGTTTGGGGCAAATCCAATAAAACACAACACAGGAGAAACGGCCCAACACACCACTCTCCATACTGTCAAGCATAGTGGTGGCTTTATCATGTTATGGGTATGCTTGTAATAGTTAAGGACTGGGGAGTTTATTTAAAAAATAAATACAAAATAAATGGAATGTAGCTAAGCACAGGCATAATCCTAGAGGTAAACCTGGTTCAGTCTGCTTCCACCAGACACTGGGAGATGAATTATTCTATCAGCAGGACAATAATCTAAAACACAAGGCCAAATCTACACTGGACTTACTTACCAAGAAGGCAGTGAATGTTCCTAAGTGGCTGAGTTACAGTTTTGACTTAAATCTGCTTGAAAATCTATGGCAATACCTGAAAATGGTTGTCTAGCAATGATCAACAACCAATTTTACTGAGCTTGAAGAATTATGAAAATAATAAATGGCCAAATGTTGTACAATCCAGGTGGGTAAAGTTCTCAGAGACTTACCCAGAAATACTCACAGCTGCAAATGTGATTCTAACATGTTTTGACTTGTGAATACTTATCTAATCAAGATATATTAGTGTTTTATTTTTCATGATTTGTTTTACAAAATGTTCGAAATTTTCTTACAGGTCGACATTAGAGTATTTAGTGTAGATCATTGACAAAAAAAAATCAATTAAACACAAAAAAATCCCACTTTGTACAACACATTTTGGAAAAGTCAAGAGGTGTGAATACTTTCTGAAGGCACTGTAGTCTGTGGGTAATACTGGGAGTTAACTTTCCAATACGCGTGTCTGTCACAGGGGGGTAGGGGCTTCTCCAATTTACCGGCGTCTCAGACAGTTCTGTGTCAGTAGCCATAGGATATAGGCTGCCACCATGGACGACCAGGGATATTATAGTAATAATAGAATCAATTTGACCAATTCAGGAGTTAATCGGAGAACAAATAGGCAGTCTGGAAGTAATGCATGGCAAGAGCCCGGGGATTCCAATCCTGATGTCAATGCTAACGCACCTGTTAACGCGAACACCGACCCACAAACCCAGCAGGATCCAACTCAGCCTCGACAGTGAGTAGTAGCCAATAATATTTATCTACATTAGACTATGTATTTTCCAATGTTTCAAGGGGATATTCGGGCTATATTGATATGGAAGGTTCTCTTCTGCATCAAGTTTAAGAAAAATTGGGAAAAGTTTTGGAAGTATTATTATGTCAAAGTTGGGAATGTCATTCAAATTAAGAAAGTATTAAATTAAGTATTTATGTAAAGTCATATTCTCCTTTAGGCTACAGTAAGTTTCAGTTTCGTTTCATGCTCTTAATTCCTGTGAAGTGGAAGAGAAAACCAGAGATTATTTTAAGGAGATGGAAAACTGCATTGCAATCCTTATAGGGCCTATTGTGTACGTTGTCAATGGGCCGCGCGGTGCATTCTGGGTGATTGTGGGACAATTAGAGCTCTCCTTTCAGGAGTGAATGGGAGTCAATTGGGCGCAAGTTTAAAAACCTAAAATTACCATGAATTTCGTGAACATGAAGTAAACATTTACACATCTTTTGGAGATTAACTTGTTATCTGTAATATCGTATAGCTTTGGAATCGTGACATTACGTACTTCCGAGGAAAATAGGCAGGTTTATCGACTCATACCTGATTTTGAGAAGGGATTGCGTGACGATTAAGTTAGCAACCGCGTGACACAGAATGACAACGTAAACATGATTGGTCGACAGTTTGCTGGGCGGGATGTTATACATTTGCCTTTCGTTCCTATCTCCTTTTGTCTCTAATATCTCTGGTGAAAATAGTCTATGCGCATGAGCAGACGCTTGCGTTCTGTTTTGGTGCACAAGAATATTGCCTCTGTCTGGTAAAACCCTTGGCACAGAAGATTATGAGGGTTATTACACGTCTAAGTAGGGGGAGGCATTTACATTTCCCTTTCTCTCGCTTTCTCTGACTGGTTGCATCACCGCTTGATATGGCAACTGCTCTGCATACGACCGACCGCAAGCCGCTACAGAGGGTAGTGCGTAGTATGGCCCAGTATATCACTAGAGCCAAGCTGCCTGCCATCCAGAAACTCTATACCATGTGGTTTCAGAGGAAGGCCCTAAAGTAGTCTAAGACTCCAGCCACCCTAGTGTTAGAATGTTCTCTCTGCTACCGCACCGCAAGCGACACCGGAGCGCAAAGTCTAGGTCCAAAAGGCTAACCGCAAGCCATTAGACTGCTGAACAGCTAATCAAATGTCTACTGTCGTGGATAATTGTTTCAGAAATATACGCTAAATATGTCGTGGATAATTGTTTCAGAAATATAATACTCTCAGAAGAACTTTGTGAATTCAATGTAGACTTTAATACAAGTTATTAAGAGCCGTGCTGGTCCGCGGAACAGCCGCCCCTTCTTAGCACTGGCTCTGCTTTTATACATACATAGTATTTGTGTACATCACATATGTAAATAAAGTTACTCCCCCTTAGTTCGTCTGCCACCATTCAATTAAGTTCTTTGCTTGTTTACGCCCACTAACGCTCATATCTGCTTTTGGTTACGATGGCAGAACTCTTTCCATGTTCTAAAAATAATGTATGTATTGCATGCTTATGTTTTACGTGTTAGTCATCAGCTATCTTGCCTACATATTTATTCCTGTATCCTGCTGACAATAGCACGTTCAGCTGTCATGAATGCACGTATGGTCTTGGTTAATGTATTCTTCTCTTAACTGCATGTCCTTGCTATTTCAGCCTTGCAACCAGACCTATGTAATGCTCAGCTCTCTCCTCAATGGTTCGCTCCAACACTACTCAGACGATTTGAATTGACCCCCTTTTTACACTGCTGCTACTCACTGTTTATTATCTATGCATAGTCACTTTACCCCTACCTACATATACATATTACCTCAATTTACTTCGACTAACCTTTACCCCAGCAACTTGTCTCGGACAGGTACCCCCTGTATATACTGGAGGCTCGTTATTGTTATTTTATTGTGATATTTTTTTTCGTGCTTAAATACAAATATATATTAACATGTAGCAAATATTTTCTTACAAAAAATGGTTGGTTAAGGGCTTGTAAGTAAGCATTTCATGGTAAGATCTACACATGTTGTATTAGGTGCATGTGTCAAATTTGATTTTAATTTCCATGCTCTCTCTCTCAGTTCAGATGGGTTCACCATGATACCACCCATTGAATCACGAAGGAGTAAACTACAAATGAGTAAGTCTCGTTGTAGCGACCCTGGTATATTGACTCTTTTGTGGCACAATCGATTTCTGGGGGTCAGTTCAAGGTGCACTCCCTGCCTGTTTTATTACATTAGCATTGATATATCTCTACATCCCTCCCTCCATCCCTCTATACCCCCCTCCCTTCCCATCTACCCCTCCCTCCAGTAATAGTATATATTAGTAATATACTATATATTGTATTATAAACTGGGTGGTTCGAGCCCTGAATGCTGATTGGCTGACAGCCGTGGTATATCAGACCATATAGCACAGGTATGACAAAACATTTGTTTTTACTGTTCTTATTATGTTGGTAACCAGTTTATAATAGCAATAAGGCACCTAATGGGTTTGTGGTATATGGCCAATATACCACGGCCACGTTGCGTCGTGCCTAAGAACAACCCTTAGTCATGGTATATTGGCCATATACCACAAACCCACGAGGTGCCTTATTGCTTAAATATACTTGGAATGTAAAATGTCAACATGTCACCATTCTCTTTTAACCTGCAGTGGCTCAGAAAGAAGAGGAGGATTTACAGAGATGGAAGGAAGCAAACAGACCTGGTCCTGTCCAGCTGGCCCCAGAGAGGCTAGGTACACACACACACACACACACACACACACACACACACACACACACACACACACACACACACACTAATAATATTATATTCTAATGCATGTATCTCTGTAAGGTGGTGCTGTGTCATTGGCTGAGGCCAGAGAGAGGCAGCTGTTGGAGTTACGCCGATCTAAACTGCAGAAACAGGTATTCCATCATTACACTTTACAATAAAGATGTATTTATACATTTATGGCCCGTATTCCATCATTACACTTTACAATAAAGATGTATTTATACATTTATGGCCCGTATTCCATCATTACACTTTACAATAAAGATGTATTTATACCTTTATGGCCCGTATTCCATCATTACACTTTACAATAAAGATGTATTTATACCTTTATGGCCCGTATTCCATCATTACACTTTACAATAAAGATGTATTTATACCTTTATGGCCCGTATTCCATCATTACACTTTACAATAAAGATGTATTTATACCTTTATGGCCCGTATTCCATCATTACACTTTACAATAAAGATGTATTTATACATTTATGGCCCGTATTCCATCATTACACTTTACAATAAAGATGTATTTATACCTTTATGGCCCGTATTCCATCATTACACTTTACAATAAAGATGTATTTATACATTTATGGCCCGTATTGCATCATTACACTTTACAATAAAGATGTATTTATACCTTTATGGCCCGTATTCCATCATTACACTTTACAATAAAGATGTATTTATACCTTTATGGCCCGTATTCCATCATTACACTTTACAATAAAGATGTATTTATACCTTTATGGCCCGTATTCCAGCCTGGCATTTAAAACCCTCACATTCTGTTAATTTCTTGATGATGCCTTCTAAATAGCCCTTGACAGACAGTGTGAGTAAGTTGTCTACTTGTGTTGCGTGAAGCTGAGAAAAGAGGAGATTGACCGGCAACGGAAACAGGCTGAGGAAGAGGAGAATGACAGGATGAAGGCTAAACAGCGGGAGAAGGTAAGAGAGGGATGGAAAGGGTGTTAGCACTGTACAAATACATCTCTTACTTACTATTGATGTCACTGTATTGTTACATACCATATACTGTAGGTATACAGAAGGTATTGTTTCTCTCTGTAATACCATTTCATTCCAACAGATGTCACTGCAGACAGCTGGCAGGCACACTAATCCTAGATGTGGTGATTGAATGAGAGAGAGAGAGAAAGAGAGGAAAATAGACAGAGAGGAAGAGACATATCCACACCCATCATTAAGGAGACAATAGTTCCCTGACTGATTGATGGTGTTTTCAGGAACCACAGACTGCAGCAGAGAGAGCTGTTACACATGTTTGAGTCCATGTCTGGCTGTCCTCTGAGTGGTGAATACAGACAGAGATGTCTTAATAGTGGTTCATGAAGGACACCAGAGCAGTGGTTACGGAACCTTTAACGAGTCACCTTAATAACATTTCAAGCACTGTCTTGTGACCCACCTAATGAAGCTGACCATGTTTCTCTCTACAACCTAGTCCTTGATTGTAACCTGAGAGGGAATGGTTACGACAAGTCCCTACTAATTAGTAACAAGTCACTGATGTGTTCAACTATGTTACAGACTGAGAGACTGGAGGAGAGGAGAGAACAGGAGGAGAGGCAGAGGAGAGAAGTTCTCCAACAGGACCACCTCAGGTCAGCACTTTGAACTTGTGAATAAATAAGGTTTTTCTGTAGCAGACATCAGAGGAGATGGAGGCGTGTGACACACACTTAACCTGTTTCTCCCTGTTTACCCTCACATCCGTCACTGAACCATGTAAATCCTTCTACTCACCTGAAGTAACATACCGGTTCATTACAGGTGGAGGAGAGTCAAAGACTGAAGGAGAATGCAGAACCCTGGCACTTTAATGGATGTTTATGTACAGAGTGTGATGTGCAGGAATCTCTTCTCCAAAGCATAATAATATTAACACTGGTCCAAACCCTTAGCCCTTAAGCACCCAACGGAGTTATTGTGTTATTGGAACCCTGGCTACATTCCAGCCCCTCTGGAGGAAAATGATGTTTGATGTCACACCACTGGCACCAGCCTAACAACAACAAACATGACACACACTAGGAGAACTGTAGGGAAGGAAAAATACAGACATGTACAGACAGACGGACGGGCGGACAGACAGACGGAGGGACGGACAGACAGACGGAGGGAGCATGTTGGAGTCAGGGGTAGAGAGAGGAGAGGCAGTTACAGAGTACAGATGACGGGGCTACAGATGGGACTGAGACGGGGACAGGACCGTTAGGACAGAGGACTGAGACACAGGACAGGAAAGAGGATGAAGACAGTGAGAGTCAGACCAGGACAAACAGACTAGGTGACCCCTCTGTGAGGGAGAATCAGGAGTGTCTGCAGAAAACATTAACACCACTGTGTGTGTGTGTGTTTGTGTGTGTGTGATCTGCAGGAAGACAAAGCAGTTCCTTCAGAGGGTGGAGAGGTCAGATGCAGCTCCATTGGCAGTGACTAGTGCCTCACACACATCACCCTGGGTAGGACTATGTGTGTGTGTATCCTAGACAGGGCCCTGGGTTCGGAACTCTCAGAGCTGTGGCTGTGAGGTCAGGGGTAATTCACACCAATGGATCCATCTTTGTATACGATCTGCTTTCATTGACCGTGGTGGAGTGGGGATAAACTCAGCCCCAGAAATGTTGGTCCAGCCCAACCCAAGTTTCTCAGGGTTTGAGTATGTGTGTGTTAGGGAAGGGTTTCATACTGTACTGACTGACAACAGTATTATGTGTCAACTGACATCTTTATTCAAATTGCACACACAGCTGTGGTAGACAGACAGATAGACAGAGGAAATGTTTTCTTGTGTGGCCTTTCTCATTGTTGTGCAAGTTTCTCTAGTTTCCCTTATTTCTCACCTTATTGGGAGAATTAGCCGTGCCAGGAGTGATAGAGAAGGAGAGAGAGAGGGTGAGGAGAGTGAGAGAGAGAGGGTGAGGAAAGGGAAAGACAGACTGAAGAGAGGGAGGGAGAGAGAGAAATAGAGGGAGAAAGAGAGGAGAGGGAGAAAGAGAGAGAGGGTAAGGAGAGAGAGAGGAGAGGGAGAGAGGGAAAAGGGAGCGAGAGAGGCTGAGTAAAGGGAGACTGAGCGAGGGAGAAGAGAAGAGAGAGAGGGTAAGGAGAGGGAGAGAGGGTGAGGAAGGGAGAGAGGCTGAAGAGAGGGAGAGAGAAAAAGGGAGAGGCAGAGGGAGAGAAAGAGAGGGGAGGGAGAGAGAGAGAGAGGGTGAGGAGAGCGAGAGAGAGAGAGGGTGAGGAGAGCGAGAGAGAGAGAGGGTGAGGAGAGAGAGTGATGGGAAGAGGGCTGCATGCAAAGATGAAGAAACAGAACAGGAATCGAGAAATAGAGAGAGTGATAGCAGAAGAGAGAAAGGGATTCCTCTCCCTGACAGGCAGTGACTGTAGGATAACCCAAAAGGATAGAAACATCACATGACACTACCTGTCATCTCTGTGGAGACAGTCATACACAGAGTAATGTGTGTAGCGGTATGCCTCTCCAGTTTCCATAGAGATCCTACATTCTATTCATATATCTTCTGCTTGTTTTCTCTGAAAACATGGTAGTGAAGGAGTGTCAGGATGTCTGTGTTCCTGCTTTACTCTCTATTGACCTGGTCTTCTGGAGGTGCTCCAGACTGCAGTACTGGATCCGTCCAAGCTAAACCAACGTCACAGACCCAGTGATCAAAGCCGCCGAACAGGAGGGGGAGAGCAACGGGAAGAAGGGGGAGCGAGGGGGAAGAGAGTGTGGTTGATGTGGTCTCTACTGGGGTACTGGGGAATTTGTTGTTCTTTCAGAGATGGTTCCTTAAGGGACGATTAATATTCCTTATATCCTCTGTTTGTGTGGGGAGTGTGCGTGCACGTGTGTGTGTGTCTGTGTGAGTTTTGTGTTGTGTGTGCACTCCCTACTCTCCAGAGTCGGAGGATAGAGAACAGAGAAAGAGCCTGACACCAGAAAAACAACTCTCTCTCTCTCTCTCTCTCTCTCTCTCTCTCTCTCTCTCTCTCTCTCTCTCTCTCTCTCTGTCTGTCTGTCTGTCTCTCTCTCTCTCTCTCTCTCTCTCTCTCTCTCTCTCTCTCTCTCTCTCTCTCTCTCTCTCTCTCTCTCTCTCTCTCTCTCTCTCTCTCTCTCTCTCTCTCTCTCTCTCTCTCTCTCTCTCTCTCTATCTCTCTCTGTCTCTGTCTGTCTGTGTTCAAACAGAGGCCTGAGACCCTGTTTTCTTATGTTCCTGTCCTGCAGGCCAGAGCCCAGGAATACAGGTCAGAGAGGAGAGAGGAGGAGAACACCGCTCTACAGCTGAAGAAGGAGGAACAGAGGAAGAAGGTACCCTGTCAAATATACAACCATTGCTAACTAATGTTATGGGTATATGTAGCCCAAGCAGGAATGACACTACAGTTCAGTTATGGGGGCAGTACTAATCCATGTTCTTCCCCTCAGAGTGAGGTTTTGGAGGAGAAAGAGAGTGATCAAGAGGAGGAGAGGATGAGAGAATTGAGAAGGTGTGCTCATTTTTACAACAATGTTCAAACCTAGTTGTCATTTTTTTATGTTGAGTGATCTGTTTAGACATTGTTCCCTTATTTATTTTGCTCCAGTAGTTGGCTGGACGGCCTGTAATATGTTGATATTTCTAATCTCTTTTTAATAGTTTAAAATATATTATTATCCCTGTAAAGGAGATGTTGCTTGCAGCATTACAAACATTAGCATAGAAACATACTGAATACATTCCAAGGAAACACATACATTTTATAACACAAATGATTATGTCTGGTGGCAGGGGGAGATCAGCTTTCCTCGACCGACTGCAGGGTGGGGGCACAGAGGTTGCAGGGGGGCAGATTGAGCTACAGCGCCCCCCTGTGGCTATGGAGGAGGACAGAAGAGGCTGGCAGACCCATAGCCAGACCTCCCGACCACAAGACACCTTTACATCCCCGGAGCCTGATCCAGCACACAACACCTCAGAGTGGCAAGATGAGACCAGTAAGACACACACGGATGCACACTGGGTACCGTTAATTACAGTCTGTCAGTAAGGGAGGGAAATTCTGGTGTCTCTGAGCCAAGCTGTCAAGTAGAAAGGAAAAGCTTCTCAGTGTGATGCTGTCAGAGGGAGAGTCGGGAACGACTTCTCCATGGCCACTTTGACCACTGCCTCCTATCTCCAGTAAAGGCAGTAATACAGTGTAGTGTAAATACAATTCCAAAATAATGTATGAATCAATGTGTCAGAGACATTCCAGTGGTCAGGGCTTGAAACACTTCTTACAGATGCTTCTGACATTATTTCATTCTCCTGGTGCCAAGGTGTGCAGTCTTCAGATGTGTGTGTGTGTTTGTGCAGAAGACTAAACCCTTTAAATGAACCCATCAATGGCAGCAGCCATTGCCAAAGCCCACATAGCAGCAGCAGGACAGGAGCAGATGTTCTGTTGACTAGAGTTTCCTCATAACAAAGGTACGCTTTGATTCCCTTCCCACGTTCCTGGGCTTCTGTAGCTGATGGCATCTGATGCTTGAGCTTATTTCTGTTGGATTTCACTGTTCACATCAGGACCAGTTCACTTCAGGACCAGTTACTTCAGGAACAGTTCACTTCAGGACCAGTTCACTTCAGGACCAGTTCACATCAGGACCAGTTCACTTCAGGAACAGTTCACTTCAGGACCAGTTCACTTCAGGAACAGTTCACTTCAGGACCAGTTCACTTCAGGAACAGTTCACTTCAGGACCAGTTCACTTCAGGAACAGTTCACTTTAGGAACAGTTCACTTCAGGAACAGTTCACTTTAGGAACAGTTCACTTCAGGAACAGTTCACGTCAGGAACAGTTCACGTCAGGAACAGTTCACGTCAGGAACAGTTCACTTTAGGAACAGTTCACTTCAGGAACAGTTCACGTCAGGAACAGTTCACTTTAGGAACAGTTCACTTTAGGAACAGTTCACTTCAGGAACAGTTCACGTCAGGAACAGTTCACTTTAGGAACAGTTCACTTTAGGAACAGTTCACTTCAGGAACAGTTCACTTTAGGAACAGTTCACTTCAGGAACAGTTCACGTCAGGAACAGTTCACTTCAGGAACAGTTCACTTCAGAACCAGTTCACTTCAGGAACTACTGCTACTTGTCATCACATCTGTAAAATACTTTTGCTCTCAAGGTCACATCGCACCCATGAAAACTTGCATTAGTTACCCAAGGCAATGCCTAGGCTTTGCTCAATGCCAGGGTTGTGGGTTCGATGCCAGGGTTTTGGGTTCGTTGCCAGGGTTGTGGGTTCGATGCCAGGGTTGTAGGTTGATCCTGGAGACACCCGTCAACTTGGATCCGATAGCTGTTGTAAATGGCCATGTTCAGTAACCACCCTCATTAGGGTGTAATGTGCAGAGTCCAGTTGTCAACTGGAAAAGTTTTGGAGAAAAGCATCTGTCGGCTAAATGGCCGTGGTGATTAGGATATGAAGAGGATGCTAGTCCTTCACCACCATAACACTTCTAATCTCCTCCTGGCTGGCTGATGATCTCCCTCCAGGCTCCTCACACTGCCCTGCTCAGTTGCTCAGTGTGTGTGTGTGTGTGTGTGTGTGTGTGTGTGTGTGTGTGTGTGTGTGTGTGTGTGTGTGTGTGTGTGTGTGTGTGTGTGTGTGTGTGTGTGTGTGTGTGTGTGTGTGTGTGTGTGTGTGTCTGCGTGTGTGTCTGCGTGTGTGTCTGCGTGTGTGTGTATGTGATCAGGGACTGTTATATTGTGGTTAGTTGGAGGATCAGGTTGGATCAGAATGACTGTGGTGGAAGATCCGTGTTTCTTATTTTTCTTTCTCTCCACCCCCCCCCCCCCCTCTCTCTCTTCTCCGGTCATCTGTCCTTCCTGGCTGAACCAGATGACCCAGCAGAGAGCATCATGGGAGTGTCCTCTCAGACTGCAGTGAACGGGCTTGGTCTGGGATGAGACTGTCATCCTTATGTCTTGTCTGACTGTGTGTGTGTGTGTGTGTGTGTGTGTGTGTGTGTGTGTGTGTGTGTGTGTGTGTGTGTGTGTGTGTGTGTGTGTGTGTGTGTGTGTGTGTGTGTGTGT
Source organism: Oncorhynchus kisutch (assembly GCF_002021735.2). Taxonomy (NCBI): domain Eukaryota; kingdom Metazoa; phylum Chordata; class Actinopteri; order Salmoniformes; family Salmonidae; genus Oncorhynchus; species Oncorhynchus kisutch. The sequence continues at coordinate 57,573,977 of NC_034175.2, read as the reverse complement.
GTGTGTGTGTGTGTGTGTGTGTGTGTGTGTGTGTGCATGTATGTGTGTGGGATTGGATGAGGCTTTGGTGTTTAGAATACAAAGCAGAGCTATGTCATCGTTTCTCATTACAAGGAACATTCATCCAAAATCAAAACGTTTCATAACTCATAAAGTGGTCTAAAGTCAAGTCTAAATTCGACGGCATCTGTTGCACAGATCCAGCTGTATACAGAAGAAATATACAGCTTTCATTTAGGGTTTGATAGGTCAGGATATTGTACCTCTGTCTCCATACCCCAGCGTTTAGATACAGATGTAGGATCTTAATTTGATCACTCTTTTGTTGCTGAAAATGTTCCAACTGGAAAAATTCACTGAAAACCCACATTAACACACGGTTATATTAACAGTATTGCACTTTTTATGTAGCCTACCTTTGGCCGGCTAATAGCCAAACCACCAATCAAGCAACATTATGGACAAAGCGTTCAAATCCTGTTGCTGCAGGATTATTTTGCTGTGACAATATACACTTGAAATTAAGATCCTGCATCTGTATTCAGAACTAAAGGATCATACACTGTGTGTGGTATAAAACTCCATGAGAGCAGTTCTTGCTTGTCAAGAGACCGCAACAAAGGATTTCTTTGTTACCTAATATGACTGGAAAAATCATACATGTGCATAAATGTAAAATGTAACACTGAACTCTGTTTTTCTCTCCTCCAGATCCAGACATTGAGTGGGTTGTGATGAAGCTTCAGAATAGCTTCCCGTTCTGTGAGAGACCCTTTCTGGAGGACATCGTCATTCAGTGTAACGGAGACTATCAACAGGCCTATGACTTACTTATCTAGTGTTGCGGAGCCTCCAACAGGCATGTGTGTTAGTCTAATGACAACCCTTGTGTATTAACTTTTAGTGCTGAATCTTCCTCATATCTTCATCTAGTACTAATAATATTGTGAACCTTGAAAGTAATAGTACAATTGTGAAACTTGATTCCGTAATAATGATAATATTGTGAAACTTGACAATATCTATGGATCAAGTAATGATACTATTGTGAAAGGTAAAATCTTAGTAATAATAATAGAGTGAAACGACTTAATTTCGTCAGCACAATTTACAAATTGCTCCATTGTGTCTGACATTGATTTAGGATGTTTTTTACAAATGAGTTGTAGGTCACTAGGATGAGTCAGCATCTTTATATCCATTTGGCTTTTAACAAGCTCATTGTGTTGTTATGGAAACATCTGTCCTGTTTTCTGTTTCTCTGTATAAAGGCTAATCACAATAACATGTTGGCTATCCATTACAAGGGTTTGTCATCTGTATGATGGACAACAATAGACCGTCTCCCTTGGTGTGTCCTATTAGATAATATATTGGGTCTTTATGTTCTGTGTCACCTCTGGTTTCGCTGAGATGTTTGACTTTTCACTTTGTATTCTTCAGATGTTTCCCTGATTGAATTAGTATTGTGATGTTTGGGTCAGCTATCCAGGGCTGTGTTTAATAAATCGTTGTTCAACACAATACGATACATGGTTGAAGAACCTATGTCTTTGTCTTTCTATGATGCTGTACTTTCTAAGGGTACTTGCGAATATGTCTTTGTCAGTTGACCCAAAATAGAACAACATAGAAGCCAGTGTTTGTAACAATAGGACACAAAGGTGATAAAACATTTAAAAACACTTCCATTATTTACCGGACAATAGCGATGTCATCCCCTTCTTATAAATCATCAGAACATAGAACAGAGTGGTACTTTCACATGGCGCAGGGTTGTGTTACTGCCAACCAAAACCCCTCTCAGACATAATGGAAGTACTTATGGTAAATGTGACTCCACAAAGTCTTCAGAGATGACCTGGAGATCTTCCTGTTCCCATCGCTCAACTGGGCCAGGTTGAGATACAGTAACTTAACAACCAACGTCATGCCTCTTCAGCTACACAGTGAGGATAGGAGTACACCTGAACACACCTGCCATAGCTGAAGCAGCTTGTGTGTGTATATATATTGTTTCCAATGGGCTTTTCTTCGCTATCTCTTAAGTGGACGAGTCCTCTGTCCCTAGATGAATGTTGTGTGTACATGCAGTTGACTAAATCGTGGTACAGACCACCACCCTCAGCATAATCAAACCAGTATTGCACAAAGCTTTGTCTTGATGAGACCATGCTACAATAAGGTATCACATGATGATTTTCGGGCGGTATATGTGTATCTGTTACAGGATCTGGCACACACACGAACGCGCATACACGCACGCACACACACACACACACACACACACACACAGTAAGCAGTAGCAGCTGACTTGACAAGTGTGTATGATATGCACAGGAAACGTGGGAGGTTAGCTACAAAGAAGAAAGAAACTCTTAGAATCGACCCAAAATGAGTCAACAATGTCAAAAACAACGTTTCTCTCAGGGATGTAGATATAGCTAGCCCTAACCCTAACTTCCTGTCCACACCCCAGCTCAGCCCTAACCCTAACTTCCTGTCCACACCCCAGCTCAGCCTTAACCCTAACTTCCTGTCCACACACCAGCTCAGCCCTAACCCTAACTTCCTGTCCACACCCCAGCTCAACCCTAACCCTAACTTCCTGTCCACACCCCAGCTCAGCCCTAACCCTAACTTCCTGTCCACACCCCAGCTCAGCCCTAACCCTAACTTCCTGTCCACACCCCAGCTCAGCCCTAAACCTAACTTCCTGTCCACACCCCAGCTCAGCCCTAACCCTAACTTCCTGTCCACACCCCAGCTCAACCCTAACCCTAACTTCCTGTCCACACCCCAGCTCAGCCCTAACCCTAACTTCCTGTCCACACCCCAGCTCAGCCCTAACCCTAACTTCCTGTCCACACCCCAGCTCAACCCTAACCCTAACTTCCTGTCCACACCCCAGCTCAGCCCTAACCCTAACTTCCTGTCCACACCCCAGCTCAGCCCTAACCCTAACTTCCTGTCCACACCCCAGCTCAGCCCTAACCCTAACTTCCTGTCCACACCCCAGCTCAGCCCTAACCCTAACTTCCTGTCCACACCCCAGCTCAGCCCTAACCCTAACTTCCTGTCCACACCCCAGCTCAACCCTAACCCTAACTTCCTGTCCACACCCCAGCTCAGCCCTAACCCTAACTTCCTGTCCACACCCCAGCTCAGCCCTAACCCTAACTTCCTGTCCACACCCAGCTCAGCCCTAACCCTAACTTCCTGTCCACACCCCAGCTCAGCCCTAACCCTAACTTCCTGTCCACACCCCAGCTCAGCCCTAACCCTAACTTCCTGTCCACACCCCAGCTCAACCCTAACCCTAACTTCCGGTCCACACCCCAGCTCAGCCCTAACCCTAACTTCCTGTCCACACCCCAGCTCAACCCTAACCCTAACTTCCTGTCCACACCCCAGCTCAGCCCTAACCCTAACTTCCTGTCCACACCCCAGCTCAACCCTAACCCTAACTTCCTGTCCACACCCCAGCGCAGCCCTAACCCTAACTTCCTGTCCACACCCCAGCTTAACCATATTTTACTACTACAATGTACATCTGTGTGTGTTTCAATATGGCTAGTTACACAGCTGATAAGGTACATGGATGCATTTACAAAAAGTGATACAATCTCTCCCCAACTCAGTTTGAATGTACAGTATCTTGATGTCTTTCAAACCGCTTGACTCAAAGCAACCAGTCCTCTCCTAATTACACTCTGGTGTGTTTCTTCTCTGACCCAGAATCAGCACAAGACAGTTCCGGATATAGCAAGGAGGGGGAGATGGAGTGAGGGAGGGAGGAATTAGGGAGGGAATACTATTCCTGTCCAATCTGACCCTCATGTCCGGCAGTGTGAGACTCTCCCACGTTTCCCAGGGATTTAAAATGGAACGAGCTCCTTCCCTCACACATATCCACAGTACAGACACATAGGTACTGAGGCATGCACACACACAAACCCACGACCATTGGTGGACAAAGTACTCAATTCTCATACAGTATTGAGTAAAAGTAAAGATACCTTAATAGAAAATGACTCAAGTAAAAGTGAATGTCACCCAGAAATATACTACTTGAGTAAAAGTCTAAAAGGATTTTGTTTGAAATATACTTAAGTATCATAAGTAAATGTAATTGCTAAAATATACTTTATTATAAGCAAACCAGCAAACCTCTATTATAAGCAAACCAGACAGCACAATGTTCTTGTTTTTGTAATGAATATTCAGGGAGAACAAGGTGTAGATTCACACGCTGAGTGTGGCAGATGTTTATTAAGCCTTCACAGAAGTCAGGAATCATGGTCACAGGCAATGGTCAACCACAGGTAGGCAGTCAAAAACAATACCTCACAACCATACAAACAAAGAGAACTGAACTAAAAAGGGAGCTGATGAGACCAGGTGAGTAACTAACACAGGTGAAATTAATGAACAAAAATGAAAGACAGGGTATGTTCAAGAACACAAAGAAACAGGGCTATGTTCAAGAACACAAAGAAACAGGGCTACGTTCAAGAACACAAAGAAACAGGGCTACGTTCAAGAACACAAAGAAACAGGGCTACGTTCAAGAACACAAAGAAACAGGGCTACGTTCAAGAACACAAAGAAATAGGGCTACGTTCAAGAACACAAAGAAACAGGGCTATGTTCAAGAACACAAAGAAACAGGGCTATGTTCAAGAACACAAAGAAACAGGGCTACGTTCAAGAACACAAAGAAACAGGGCTATGTTCAAGAACACAAAGAAACAGGGCTACGTTAAAGAACACAAAGAAACAGGGCTACGTTCAAGAACACAAAGAAACAGGGCTACGTTCAAGAACACAAAGAAACAGGGCTACGTTCAAGAACACAAAGAAACAGGGCTATGTTCAAGAACACAAAGAAACAGGGCTACGTTAAAGAACACAAAGAAACAGGGCTACGTTCAAGAACACAAAGAAACAGGACTACGAAAAGCAGAACCTTACAATTTAATTTAATTTATGGATAGCCAAGGTCACACTCCAACACTCAAACATAATTTAAAAACAAAGCATTTGTGTTTAGTGAGTCCTCCAGATCAGAGGCAGTAGGGATGACCAGGGATGTTCTCTTGATAAGTGTGGGAATTGGACCATTTTCTGTCCTGCTAAGAATCGAAAACGTAACGAGTACTTTTGGGTGTCAGGGAGAATGCATGGAGTAAAAAGTACATTACTTTCTTTCGGAATGTAATGAAGTAAAAGTAAAAGTTGTCAAAAATATAAATGGTAAAGTACAGATACTCAAAAACACTACTTAAGTAGAACTTTAAAGTATTTTTACTTAAGTACTTTACACCATTTCACACAACACACTGCTGCTCATCCAGTGTTGTAATAACAGGAAGTTTGTATGAGGAAAGGTATTAGCATCATAAAGTGTGACGCCAGCCCTTCCTGTACTCTGGCCTGATTCATTTCTGTTCAATAACAAAATGGAGCATCTCTCTCTCTGTTCTTTCTGAAACTATCAGAAAGAGCAGGTCAATCATAGCCCTCC